>NW_022281758.1:9207-9769 GCF_004355925.1 Anarrhichthys ocellatus | reverse complement strand
TGCTTTAGGGCGGGGCTACACAGTGATTGACAGGTCTCTACCAGAGAGGTGTCTCTACGTCACTCCTCCGCATTCCAACTATGGTCACTTCTGTTCACTGGTTGTAATCAAAGATGGCGACGGCGAAATCGCCGAAGTCGAGGCTACAAAACGTTTTGTGAAATGACAGAAAAAAGCCTAAAATGTGAGTAATTAGGATAAAAAGCTCCCTTTTAACAAGAGAAACGGTCCATCTTGCTCCTCAGATTCTTCCTCTAAACATGACGACTAATTCCAAACTTATTTCCTCACATTTCCAGAGACATAGTGAGAGCAGTTTGACCTTTCTGCACTTTTACTGTCTGATAAATGGAGAGAGCTCACACAGGTCAGAGGTCAAAGATAGAGAGTAGTTGAGTGGAAAAGTTTGATTTGCGGTTCGTTCTCATTCCAGTAAAAGATGAAGATAAAACCAGCAAGATTATTAGACAAACCTGCTTTACATGCTCTGATAACACGATGAGAGGGAACAGGAAGTGTGTGTGTGTGTGTGTGTGTGTGTGTGTGTGTGTGTGTGTGTGTG
>NW_022281758.1:0-9197 GCF_004355925.1 Anarrhichthys ocellatus | reverse complement strand
GTGTGTGTGTGTGTGTGTGTGTGTGTGTGTGTGTGTGTGTGTGTGTGTGTGTGTGTGTGTGTGTAGATTGACCTCATTTCACACCCGCTCAGTGTGTTAAAGGTGAGCAGCCACAGAGAGGCTGAGACAGCAGGTTGTGTTTCTGAGGGCGAAGGTGTTCCTCAGGTGAGAGCTGGGGGCTCTGGGGGGGGGTCAAAGGACTGTGTTCAGGTCCTGGTCTCTGCAGGTGTGATCAGGAGCCACATCAACACAGTCTGGGAGGTGTTTTTCCCAATTTTTTATATTTTTTCCCTTAATTCCTAAATTAGTTCTCCCCCAAAATCATAATTATATAAAAAAACATGTATCACTATCAATCTCGTGTGTGTTCCAAGACAGAGCTGTGGTTAGCTTAGCTTAGCATAAAGATGAAGGGATAAGGGGGAAACAGCTAGCCTAACCGCTAAAGCTCACTGATTAACACGTCGTATAAGTTTCGTAAATTACCTAAAATATAATATAACACTGGGACAATACTTTGATGTTTGTGGTCAGTCTCTAGTTAGCTATCGATAAACGTTGCATTTTCTACGTTTTATTTAATTGAAATACTGTGTAGAGGATTTTAAAGTGTTTATAATTAAAGGAGCAGCTGTGTAACAGTTAGCTCCGTCGTCGTAGTTTGCACTGTTAGCACCGGTTAGCTTGTAGCCGCCAGCTCAGCCGTCGACATGTTGAGAGCCGTTTAGAGGCAATCGACATGCTCCCAATCTCAGATCTTACATTTACGTTTTGTAGAAAACAAAGTATTGATAATGTGTCATTGGAAAACCACTGTAATAATATTTGTGAGCAAAAAAAGTCAGATTTCCTCAGATTTCCTCTGACACCAGTCTGTTGTGGTTCCTGCTCTTCGGTTTGATATCCTGTTGCCTTTCTTTCTTCATGAAGACAAGTTTCCTTCATTGTGATTTAGGAGGAATCTGCTCTCTTGTGCTCCTCTCTCTCTCTCTCTCTCTCGTCTCTCCTCCTGTCTGCAGCCGATTAGACTTGGCGTTAGCGTTAGCATTAGCCCCCCCCCCCCTGATTCCCTATGGGCCTGTTGTCTCTTTTGGCTTAACTGCAGCAGCCAAAGTCTTGGCAGGCTAGCGGCTAATCCAGACTGGATGCTAATGAACTCTGGCCGGTGTCCACCTTCGTTCCTGTAGAGACGTCTGTTTCTGTAAAGCCCCGACGGCTAAACGGCTAACCGGCTAACGTGCCACGGCTGCAACCGGCCAGCACAGACAGACGGACGGACAGAACCACCTGGAGCCGGGCTAACTGGACTTCTGCTAGCTGTTAGCTGCTAATGGGGGAATAAATACTGGACACATGGACAGTCAGGATGTGTGTTAACCAGACGTTTTAAACCTTAACTTAAGTATAAATAGCTGTTTAAAACTAGTTGTTTTTTGGTAACAAACATAAAACTATTTACTACCAAAACCCCCCAAAAATGAATAAATACATTTACTTTTTACTGAGATAGTTTTGGGCACATGACTGGATTCTTGTTTCACACACTTGTGCATAAATCAATAAGCATCTTGGCTGTCTAAAATATATTTAACACATTTGCCTTTTTATCAAAAACAGGTATAATTTGCCTTATATAAATCTCCAACAGTATGTTTCTAAATGCATGGATTTAGATTTATGGTTTCAGATCCATTTAAATACATTTCAGTGTGTCGTGAGACCCGTTTCGTCTTCTGCGTTGGTCATTTTTTTGACCCCTTTAGCCCCAACAGGAAGTCTTTAACTACATTGTTGTATTGTTTAAAACATAAAGGTGGGAAGCTTTGTGGACTCTAGGTTCATTCCTATGAATATAAATATAAATCATGTACATGTAGTTCCAGGAGGAACTTGTAAGGCCACTGCAGTGAGTTGAAAACAATAAATACATTTGGTCAATTACTAAAAGGCCGTAAGTGTCAATGCACCCAAGAATAAGATCAATAGAATAGCACACATGCAACAAAAAGCTTTGAAATATGTTAAATAAAACATCATAGAGGGTCATTCCTTGTATGAACCCAAAATAAACAATTTTGATGTAATTTAATTGCAATAAATTGATAAAAAATGCAGAATTAACTACATAATGATGAAGATTTGGAAAAAGTCTGAATTCATGTTTTGTTGGTTGTCTCCACAAGACGACAAGCAAAGAACTTTTAAAATGCTTGATTTCTGAATGAAGTTTGGTTTGATCAGTGCTAGGCTACGCTAGCATTGTAGCAGCTCCATCAACACTTAAATTAACATTATATAAGCGTGAATAAAGCTGTTTGTACAATAGACAGTCTATGGTTTATGTACATTATATTTACACAATTATTACATTTGATACGATATATTTTCCTCCTTTTCTGACTCAACGTGAGTGACTTCAGGAGGAGAATCTCAGCGCTAATTTGCGTCTATTCACGTCTTTGTATTCGCTTCGTATGTTTCTAACGCTCCTGTGAACACGATGTTTATGTTTCAATCTCCAAGATCTCTGTTTCGTTCTCTTTGGCGGGACTTGTTTTGTCATTCGTGCGTCCGCTATGCTGAAATGTTTCCTCCCTGTTCCTGTTACACCGTGTCTTTGTCTTTTCATTATTTTACCTTTTAGACGTCATTTTTTGTTTCCCACAGAAGAAGAAGCTCAGACACAGAAAGCGTCTTCCTTCCTCCTCTATTGTTTCCACACAATCGAGCCGCGACTATTTTTACTGTCCGACATACAGAAACACATGTGGACCCTACACACAGACACACACACACACACCTACACACACCCACACATACACACACACACACACCTACACACACACACACACACACACTTACACGCACACCTACACCTACACATGCACACACCTACACGCACACACACACACTGACTGTGCATTCAGTTTGTATTCACACTCTTTAAATGTTGCATTTGACGTTCTATTCATAGAAAACATTTAATCCACTTATTCCAAATAATCCCAAATCTGTTATATATGTAGTTTAATAAGGGAATACTGTTGTTGTTGTTTATGTCAGATCACTGTGTGTTGTGCGTGTATATATATTAGTGCTGGGCAACGATTACATTTTTAAAATTTTGAATCGCGATTAATCGCATGATTTTTTGAGATTATTCTCATTGTTATGGCAAAATTCAATAATGAATTCAAAAGTCGTGTATTGTGCACTTTTATTTTAAAGTGCTGCTATATGAACAAAAGGTCAATAACATTTGGTTTAAACACTTTAAACACATCAGGTTCTTGTTAGCAGCAGTATTCTCTTCACACAGCAGCAGTTATAACACAGTTATAATGATGCTGATCATAGATATTCAGCCGGTGTTCACAACTTTATCTTCATGTGTGTAAGAGATGCAATTTAAATATACACCTTGAAAACTGCAAACCTGTCTACGTCATGTTTTTATGTTTGTTAAATTCTCAGTAGTGATACTAAATGATGCTTATTATGCATATTACAAACAAAACACTTTAAAAACTCTAAAACAATAATTTAAATGAATCATTTATTTTTTGCTTTTGTTGGTATTGTGGTCAGACACATATGCAACGCTGATTACCGTAATATGGGTGGTATTTGTTATAAATGTACGTTGGTACATAGAGGGTGATAAGAAGCTGTACATGGAGGGACTTAGGACCCAGGGGAATGTAGGTGAAGGAAACAGGAAGAGACGGAAGAGACGCCACACAAACAGCTGTTCACCGCTCGCTGCCCGCCGGCTTGTGTTAAAAATGTCCGCTTAATAATAAAAAAAAACTGCGTTAACACACAATAAAATAATTGTCGGCGTTAATTAATTAATGCGTTGACGCGATAATAACGCATTAACTTGCCCAGCACTAATATATATGTATATATATATATATATATATACATATATATACTGTATATATACATCAACATGTAAACATTGAAAACATGAGTAGTGATGGAAAGAATCTTGAGGTACTTGTACTTTCCCTGTTATTCTAGTGCTGCTCAGAGGTAAATATTGTAGTTTTTTACTCCACAACGTTGATTTTAAAGATTTGTAGATTCAGATTATTAATAGACAATATAATAAATGATAACGTGTTATTATAGGTTAAACTACCAGCAGTATATAAAGTCATTAAAATGAGCTCCACCTTTACCAGCTACACATGCATCAATATTTTCATGGTAATACTACCTTTTCAGTCCAGACATCTGAGTATCTTTAGTTCCTACCAAACTACAAACTGTGAAGTAAGAGAACCAGGCTGGTTATTGAGGGGCTGAAAACATGTGATTCAATGGGCCAATCAGAATTGACTCCGCCTCCTAGGTCACATGCAAGTTCATTAGAATATAATAATAATAATAATAAACAATCACGGCTTCAGAATGAACCAATTCTGAAAAAAAAATTCCAAACCAGTAAGCTCAGCGTTGCTTTAATCAAGGGGATTGTGGGTAAGGTAGTGTGCTATATATATATATATATATATATATATATATATTTATATACACAGTATATACTCAGGGAGACACTCTGTGACTCAAATTTAGGAGTACATCTCTACTGAAGCACAACTGAACATTTAGTTTTATGTCGGCAGTAAGGGTTAAAGGTTAAACTGCAGTGTGTGACTGTACCTTTAGCTTAGAAACACACACACACACACACACACACTATCGTGTGAGTGGAAGCACTTTTCATGAGAAAGGTTCGGCTGATTGACTTTTCTGTTCTCTGAACTCTCTTCACTCTCTTTCGCTTTTCAACTCTCCGCCGTCTGTGAACAAAATTCGCAAGAGATGGATGAAAAAACCCTGTCATCCTTTTCTGAAGAGTGTGTGTGTGTGAGATGGGTGATGGGTGATGGAGGGGAAAGTGAAGGCGAAGAAATATAAAGAACCCCCCCCCCCATACCCTCCACCTCCTCCTGACCTCAGCCTGGGAATACCAGCGTCGGTCGGCTGGATTGACAGAATAACTTCAAACCAAAAGCTTGTATGCAAGATGAGGAAAAAGTGCATTTGTACCTTTTAAAATCAGCATCTTTATAATCTGTGAACCAGCAGCTCGTTTCATTTTCTGCTCGTGGTGTTGCTTGTTTTCTACTTTTAACTGGATGTGTTTCACATCCAGTACTCAGCTCAGTTATTTTTTAATGCTGCTTAGAAACACATGACGAAGTCATCAGCTTGCATGTGTTTTCATTCTTTAACGAGTCCTTGTAGCTCGTCAACGTCAGTCAGTTGGGCTGTGCTAATAGTTGTAAAGAATAGAAATGTCCCTATGTTGTAAGTCTTAGAGTCTCAGGAGTAAAGGTGCGACTATGGGATAAAGTGGTAGAGTGGGTCGTCCATTCAAAACATCGGCGGTTAAATCCCTGACTCCGCTAGTCCATGCAGATGTGTCCTTGTGCACTTAACTCCAAATTGCTCTTTTCCTAAACCTCACTAAGTAGTTTTGTTGTCTAAACCTAACTAAGTAGTTTTGTTGTCTCAACCTAACTAAGTAGTTTAGTTGTGTAAACCTAACTATGTAGTTTTGTTGTCTAAACCTAACTAAGTAGTTTTGTTGTCTCAACCTTACTAAGTAGTTTTGTTGTCTCAACCTAACTAAGTAGTTTAGTTGTGTAAACCTAACTAAGTAGTTTTGTTGTCTAAACCTAACTAAGTAGTTTTGTTGTCTCAACCTAACTAAGTAGTTTTGTTGTCTCAACCTAACTAAGTAGTTTTGTTGTCTCAACATAAGTAGTTTTGTTGTCTCAACCTAACTAAGTAGCTTAGTTGTCTCAACCTAACTAAGTAGTATAGTTGTCTCAACCTAACTAAGTAGTTTTCCTTTGGAGACAGAAGTTTATTTTGAAAAGATTGTATGAATGTAACGAGCAGAAACTGACTCATGTTGCTGGACTTCAGCATTTAGTTTCAGAAACATTTTTATCTGAAGAGTTAATATTGACTCACTTCCTGTCGTTCCCCTGAATTCTCTAAGTTTTTAAGTTCAAACTTCTTTCACCTAAAAAAAACTTAAGAGGAAACAGATTTACAGCCAGAACTTCAACTAGAGTTCATATTTTCTTCTGCGTCTCTTGTTAGGTTCAAGAACCTCTCGAAACTGTGGGAGAACCGCACGTGATGGAGCCGTGCCAAAAGGTCAGCCGGCTCAAATTATAATCAAAAGTATTTAATACTACAGAAGCTAAAACAATTGCAAAGTGAAGTACACTATTTACAGAATCTATAGAAATATTTACAGTATCGATATAGAAATATGATCCGCGTGGAAAAGCGGCCATACACACCACAGCTAGGAAGCTTGTTACCTGCCTGGATGAAATGAGATGAACCGGCCTAATTCTCTCTCTGAATTTCCTTATTTAACCCCTTGTGTTGTCCTCCCGACTGCCATACCCCTGTTGTCCTCTGGGGTCAAAAATGACCCCACCTGGTTTGACTGTTTTTAAAGCATACAGTATAAATTGTCAATCAATTCTGTTTTACACCTTTAGTCTTACTTCAGTCCAACACATTACCACAAATCGTTCCCTTCATTTTGGAATTTAGGGCCAATAGACCTTGTTTACATAAAAGTATACCCTGTTTTGAGTGAAAATACAATGAAACAATGAATTATTTTGACTTTATATTATTTTTTACTATTTGACTGATCACAGAGAGGTACATATCAAAGTTTAGTGAGGATGCTGTTCTTGAATCATTTGAATTTTTCTAATGGCAGCACATAATCACACCTGTTGTCCTCTGGGGTCAAAAATGACCCCGTCAGGTTTGACTGTTTATAAAGCATACAGTATTAATTATCACCCACCTCTGTGTTTCAACTCCTTAGTCAACTTTATTCCAAGTCATTACCTGACATATAAAACATGTCAACATTCATTTCTGCAACATTTAACCCTCCTGTTACCTTCAAATTTACTAACACCTGTTATCCTGGGGTCAGTTTTGACCCCAGCAATTTGAACCTGCAGAGCATTATTGTAATTAAAATTGCTACCCAAGTTTATGTGTCAGGTACTTAGTTTTTTGTTGACTACCTAAATAGCCCTTTAAATAAAACAACCCCCCGACACCCAAACCCGTATACATCCAGAATCCCTGTTACGGGACTATGGAGAAATATGCAGATCACCATCAAATCTCACTGATTGACCTAAAATTGGAAAGAGATATTTTTTGGGTGTTTTAATGGCTTTACATACAACTTTACATATTAGCATGTTGAGTTTGTGTTTACCCAGTTGTCCCCATTAAATTAGGAAAACTCATTCAATATTAAACCAAAAATATGATGTCTCATTTATTTAGAACATTTTGTGTTGTCCTGGGGTCAAAAATGACCCCAGGACAACACAAGGGATAGTTAGTAAAAGTTCTCAAAATGTCCGTCTTTGCTACAATTGGTTAAATCCAGCTAGCTCCTCCTTCTCGCATCAGCCAGCTGAAGGACCCTTGGCGTGGGTGTGATGATCCTTCTGCGCGTCCCTGGAATGCCTGTCTAAAAATCCCTGTCTGTCCCTTGACTATTCTTCACAGTTTTATACATTCAATGGCTGTCTTTTACGGCACAGAACGGCATAGATCGGGAGCGAGCGAAGGACTTTGAAAGTTAGCGGAATGATTAACGTGAGACAACATCCGGTTTCTTCAGACGAACATCCGGTTTTCAGAATAAGATGCCAACAATGTATGAATTATATTCACATTAAGTATAAAACATGCTACCTGCATCTCGTGAACCAAATGTTATTGCCCTTTTGTTCATATAGCAGTACTTTAAAATAAAAGTGCGCAATACACTACTTTTGAATTCATTATTGAACTCTGCCATAACAATGCGATTAATCGCGATTAAATATTTTAATCGTTGCCCAGCACTAATATATATATATTATAACCTGCTGCAGCAGGAGGAGGAGGAGGAGGTGTTTTTAGGGATTAACATCCCAGAGTTGTCAGCTGGAAACCACTTCATCACATTTATTTCTCTTTTTCTCTGCCACGGTTTGAATCTAAATGTTTCTCTGCTCGTTATCAAACTTTACAGTGAATCAGGAAATGTTCACAAACATAAACATAACCTGGAAATATGCTTCAGAAAATACCTGACCTTTAAACATGTACATGTGTGGAAAAATGTATTGGAATACATGACAATAGAAATACTTAAAATAAAAACATGGACACACTTACACACCCATAGAAATACACGAAATACATGAAAATACTTCTGCTAAAGGAGGTAAATGGCCTTTTTGTCAGGGCAGGACTGTTAGCTTGTTGCTAATGCTAATTCAAATTTTGGAAGTAACAAAATAAAAGCTCAACAAACTCAGAGCCCAGCTGGGATTTCAACACGACTGGATGAACCAACAGGATCATAAAAACACAATCTAAGTAATATTTACTTTGTCCACAATGGAAGGAACAGTAAGTTGGGATGGAAATGTAGTACTTTATTAATACTTTATTTGTTTGTTGTTGGCCTTAAAATGAATTATTTTGAAAAAACAATTAGTTAAATAGTAGAACTCGCTCCTCAGACCGACACCAAATGCTGCTTTTATAAAAAAAGATGTTGCCATAAAAGTTTAATTTAATTAAATTAAATTAACTGCATCAAAGCCCTACAAACTACATTTCATTTACTTCCATTAAATTGTGATTTTGAGGCAAACAAATAGATATTCTTTTGCTGATTTGGGTAAACTGACCCTTAAATGCTGCAGATTTAGAAAGAATTAAGTCAGAAATTAAGTTTTGGACGTAATTTAGAACCTACATTTTGTGTGTTTTGTGTGTTTTTACCATCTCTCTCTTTTGTCAATCCAGTAAATATAATTAAATAAACGCGCTTCTGCTTTGCTTTGAAGAGTTTCTTTGACAGTTTGACTACATCAGCGAGTCATAAATGCACATACAGAAAATACACAATCCTGGTCATTGAGGTCAGTTTGGGGGAGGGGTTGCTGTCCGCCTGTCAACCGTCAGCGCTGCGTTCACTTTTGTCAGTGAATTTGAGCGCCGCATGAGAGAGCAGCGAGGCAGCAAATTGAAAAAAATTACAAGCTGGAGAAGAAGATTTAGGTTCTCTGATCCGTGTGTGTGTGTGTGTGTGTGTGTGTGTGTGTGTGTGTGTGTGTGTG
>NW_022281757.1:0-9769 GCF_004355925.1 Anarrhichthys ocellatus | reverse complement strand
AATTTAAGTCTCATGCACTTTTTAGAATGTGCCTGGGGCGATTCATTTGTTATCAGAATAGTGACATGTGTTTTTCTTTGTAACATTCAGTACTTTGAAATAAGTCCAAAAAAAACAAACATGCCACAATATGAGTAATGGTAATGTAAGATGTTACCCCTTTGTAGAAGATGTTCTTGAAGATATTTCGGCCCAGTTGGGAGGCGGAGGACAGAAGTGCAGAGTCAACCGATGACATCACAGAGGCAGCAAGTGCTCCCATACCAATCAGTGAGACGTAAAATGGGCAAAGATGCTGAAGGGCAATCGGCAAGATCATCCAGGCTTTGCCCTGTTCGTACGGGCTGGGAGAACCGTAGCTGGTCTCGTTCCAATCTGACAAAAATACAGTAAACACATCTAATTACAACAGACATATTAGTCACAGGGGTACATGGGTGGGATTTGGTGAGAGATGTTTGATTGTGTCGAATACATTGTTGTAGATTATGTTTCACATTGCTGCACAATTTCAACTTAGCAGACTCATTACTCATCACAGCTACTATAACACTGAAGACATTATTATTCCAAGATAGCAAAGACAATAGGAAGCTAATTAAATCTAGGTACTGGTAGATGCAGCTGCTGCCCCAATGACGAGTGACAGGATGGCAAGGATTGGGCATAATACTGCTGCAGCATAGCAGGTGATTTTGGCTTGAGCATCAGTGGCTGTGGACAGGACTCTCTGGTAGAAATTCTGGTAGCAGATCCCTCCAATGGCCTTTGAGAGGAATACAAACCATGTTGGGGAAACGTCATGTTTGTTCTACAATAAGTGCTTAACTCAAGTATTAAAAAACTGGTTGTCCATGAAACACTTAAGGTAATGTGGTTTATGTCATCACAGTGCAGTCTTTCTTGTCAATCTTGCATATTTACTACAGAACAGGTTTTAGTGGAATAGCCTTTTTAAAGATACATTGGGGCTGTTACAAGTGTTCATTACCATTAGCAATAAGTTATCCACCCAGCGACCTGCTTCTTCTGGCTTTAGCCTGCCGATCCATGACTCCTGGTGCAGTTTGGTTACTGCAGCAAGAGTGATGTTGGCAGAGGAGGGGTTTGCCAGTATGAAAGGCACGCAGAGCCACTGAAATAGGGAGCAAAATATAATTGAGTGCCAAATACAGCATATTAGTCCCGCACTAGCTGTACAGCATTAAAGTCAAAGCACGTGCTGCGTTCTACTGAAACACGCTCACAATGACGATGAGAACGGGCTGATGGTCAGCAGCTATAAAATCATGCGTTAAATGCTTTGAATTCACTTAAGAATGTAGTGTTTGTACCAAGCCAACGAGCATCAAGCCAAGCTGGACGACATCAGTGTAGGCCACAGAATACAGTCCTCCCATTAACGTGTAAAGGACTGCCACAGCAGCAGAGATGCCCACGGCCAGCGAGGAGGAGATATCTATGACCACGCTTATCGTCCCTCCTGTAACCATACAGACTGAGGTATGCACAACTTTCCAAAAACTCAAACTCAGATGCTTGTTTAAATACCATACTGACTCCAAACCCGACAGTTTTTTCTGTGTATATCTCAATGTATCTCATCTGTCATCTGCAGTGGTGCTGCATCATACTTATGGTAAAATGTCTCTCTGCAAGGACTTAGTTCATTAAGTTGTTGTTTCTGACTTACCCAGTGCGCCAAGAATACATGCTATCCACAAGATATCGCCAATGAGAGCGGGAATGAAAAGGACAGCAGCGACAGCGTTGCCGTATTTCTCCTGAAATGGGTCCATGAGGGTGACATAATTCTTCGACCGAATAGGTTTGACAAAGAAGAGTGCACCTGAAGTTACACAAACGGAAACATTTAAGTTAAGTTTTCGGTCTGACATATTAATCACCAGTAAAATGTCCTCCTCTTTAGTGGTTATGTGATAATGTCCTTCTGTTTTCATTAGTATGTTCAGTAGTTGTAATTGACCTCACTCACATATAACCAAATTTATGATGTAGGCAAGGGGTCCAGTGACCCACGCCAACCCCTTTGTTGGATCATAGACCACTTCAGCATTACCCAAGATATAGCCTCCTCCCACCCAAGTGGCTGCAAAACAACAGGACACATACAGGCAATATGAAAGAGATTTAATGAAACTAGGTCCACCAATTATAAATTGATGGAATTAAAGAGAACTTGAATTTTAAATGTTTCTTGTAAAAAAAGAAGTAACTTAAATGTAAATATCGATGCCATGTTTTAGCTGCTTTTCTCATAGATTCAAATTAAACATTTTAAACATTTGCTTTGAGTCCCCTGATTTCAAAATAAATGTCCCTGAATGGTTTGCTCTTACAAACGCATAAGGCCCCATTCAGTGACTATGAGAATCTATGATGTTATTGTCACCATCATTATTTTTACCTGTCATAGTACAGATGCTGACCCAGATGTTTAGGTTCCGCCCCCCAACCATAGTGACTTCACTGCGGTTCCCCGTGCACTTCTTCTCCTCACGTTTGGACTTCCTGGATGCCCAGATACCCATGCCCAGTATCATCATGTAAAACACTCCTATGGACACCAGTCCTGGCCAATTTACCGCCATCATGCGAGTCTGTGGGGAAAGGATACAAACAAAATAACATTTTACATATCCCTTTTCAGTGAATGCTGTACATTGGGTGTGCATTGCTTGCAGCTATATACGGTCATATGATTACATGTAAATTTCCCTTTGCAGCAAGTTAAGCAAACTTCACACTTTATCATGTTTTTTGGAGACCAACCAAATGTGAAAGCCACAGTATTATTACCGGGTCAGTTGGGACACCTTGTTCTGGGTTAAAACTATCATTTGAATTGAAGAAATTAAATTCTCAATTTGAACGCCTTATATTCACAATGTTACTTATTCACAGATTTCTTTGAGAAAGGGGAAAAAAATAATTCTGACTGACTCACTCAGCGATTTACCAGTGAATGTTATTCAACTAGAATAAGCCGTTGTCTTGTGCAAGTCTGTTTTTTGTTGTTTAAACAATACTGTCCCAACCGTCCCCAGCTATCTGTCCCAACCGTCCCAGGGATAGAAACACTATCAACTTTTTCGTATATGGACTAACTAAAAACAGTATGATGGAAGAAAAATAACAGACGAGCCAAAAATGTACTCACATGCTGTAGCCTTCAATTGTGAAAGAAATGTGAGGAATAAGAAGAACGTCTTCAGTTTGGGTGTGAATCTGCAAACAGTGAACCAGTTTGAGAGCATTGCATGCCCTTAAGACACAAGCTGTCTTTCCATTCAATTATCCAAACCACAACAACATTCATGCTCACATTCACACCTACGGGCAATTTCTAGTCTCCAAATAACTTAAACTGCATGTCTTTGGACTGTGGGTGGTGTGAGGTGACAGTTGTTGTGAAATATCAAATAATATTGTAACAGCTGTGTTACGTCCGAGGGGCAGATCTGAGACTCAAGTGCAGACACAGACACTGGAGACGAGGAGAAGTTGAAAAATAAGGTTCTTTACTTAAAAAGTCACAAACAAAAACTCAAAGCGACTCCAACAGGGAGCGGGCAAAAATCCAAACAGAATACAAAAAGATAAAGTCACAAAAAAGCAGGAGCAAACACTGGAGCACAGAGCAAACACGAGGGAGACACAAAACTGGAACTGACAGGGGAACGAACAAGGACGATCTGACAACCAGAACAGGGAAAGCAGGGGAGTATATATGTGTGTGGTGATGAGAAGATTGAAGGTAGCTGGGTGGACTGGGGAGGTGAGTAGGATGAGTGCAATCAGGGGAAACACACACACACACAGACAGAGACACAGGAACACAGGGGGCAAAGCCTAAACCGTGACAAGCTGTCAAAACTGAAATATGGAAAATTACTGGATCATGCTTGCACGCTCACTTTACATCCTAGGGCCATATATGGGCTTAGCATCAGGTAAAGGGAGAAGCTAATCTACACAAACAAAACTAATAAGCAGCCGCGGCAGGATGCACATCCTGTAGCAAGGGCTATATAAACTGCACTCACATATCGCTTAACAGCTCTTGACTTTTAGAGCTTAAGAGACTCTTCTCGCTATCAGAACCTCCTCTCAGGAGAACACATAGCAAGTACCCGACGGTAAAGCGTTGGAAACATCCTTAATCGGAAATAGCATTATACTAAACAGAGCATTATAGATTCCCTTAAACTGGAACCCTCCTATCCAAGGAACAGATAAGCTTCAGCATATAAACTTGTACCTACTTGATTGTGGAACTAAAGACACTTGCTTTACCACAGTATTGCAAGGAACTTAGAATTAGAGTTTTCCTCTCTTTCTTTCCTACTCCCCCTTCGTCATATCCAGGAGGGGCACCAGAGCTGTGTTGTCCGAGGTGAGTCGGTAATCTAATCTCGACTCGTGATTGGTCAAACTTACAAAATGTCGCTGAAGAAATCAAAAAGAAGATTGTTTACAGTGGGATAGATCCACGCACAGGTTCTGCCTAAGTGTCCTGGTAGTTCCAGACGTCTGCCTAAATCCCACAAAGTGAACCTACGTGAACCGGACCCCTGCAGTTCAGCATTAGCTGTTCTGAAAAACCTAACAATCCTCCTTGAAATCGTTGCCCAACATTGATAAACCAATAGACTAATGCAGTAAGGAATCTAGGGGGCGGGAGGCGATAGTTGCTATTGTGGGAGAGTACCTCTGGTGTCGAAATAGGGGCAAAGGTTTTGCTACAACCGGCCAGCCTCCCCGGAAGCCTGAGACACTGAGGGACAACAACCAATAGTCAATTGTTGAAGAGAGAAACCGCAACACAGTGCTAGCCACTACACCACCGTGCAGCCCACAAACTGTCTGTTTGGGACCCGTTTCTCTGATCAGGCCTCTCCTTGTTCGAGCTTGGGTGGAGTCTGGTCATCAGGGAGATTTAGCTCACCTGGTCTGGCTGCAAGACTTTATGAGATGGTGTCCACAAAAGTTTAGTTTGAGGTTCTTCTGTTGTCTTAAAGGTTGAGTTGTTAAACTGATTAAGTCAGTATGAGCACAAAGTTAACTGCAGAGGACATTGTTGAATAGTGTGTGTTTGCCACCCTAGTAAACAGAGTTCAGGTAATGGTCCATTGGTAATGCCATTCCAGGTCCTGTAAGCGGGGCCTTCTAAGACTGACAGAATGCGGATTTTGAAACTTCACTCAACAATACTGTCACGCACTTCCCCACAGTGTTGGAGGATTCCTGGCCTTCCTCAGCAGGCAGTTGGTTGACATGTGAGGGTCGTCAGCTGATTAAACTCACCTGCGCATGTAGGTTATAAATGTTTGCCCACATCGTCGCTCTGTTTCTCTTATTCCACATCCACCCTGCACTGCTTTTTTCTGGGTTGCACCTTCAGTTTTTTTTACCAAATTACTCGAGTTCTGAGTATGACTTTTGTGTGGACTCCCTCTGTCACATTTCACCGAACCAGTTTATAAGTGACAGCTTAACTGAAATGACACATAAACACTATCAGAATGTATACAACTCATACTGAATCATGGCTTTGTTTTCAACATTGCTCCCATGTTAGGTGTGTTAGTTCAGTGTCGACACAGTATAAGGTGACTATCGCAACAGTGATTAGAATTGGGTAACAATTATTTAAAAATGAGCATCTTACCCTTTGAAACAAAAATCCAGTGTATTGTAGCATCAATAACTATCTTTTCAACTGCTTGTAAAAAAAAAAGCTTAAGGCTGGTGGTATTTTATTTGTTGACAGCTCAACGCAGCCTTCACTCTCTAGGATACAGTATTTTTTGGTGTTTTAGTCAAACTGTGGAGGTTAAAGCAAGGGAAATCCCAGCTTTTGCTGCACAAATTGACCAATCTTTTTTAATGTCTGTTGTGAATCCCCCCAAGTTAATCAAAATTTAAAGCTAAATCACTGAAAGTCTCCTTTTAAAAATTGGTGCAATTGTTGAAAATATGCAACGTCAGGGTAGAGGGGCAACGCTGTGCCTTGCCTCAAAGGAAAATAAGACACATAACCAAAATATTATTTGATTTATTCATTTTCTATTTATCTATCAGTACCTTTAGTCAGTGAAATGATTTTAGACACAACTCACTCTCAAGTTGGAGCACCCACATGCATTGTGAAAAGTATTCAAGTAGAGCGGATAAGTGAGGCTGTTCTTTCAGTCTTCTTCTCCTCCACATCCGTTTGGACCGGTGCCATGTAAGTCATGTGTGTGTCTGTTTCAGCGTCACTTATTCTTCTTAGCAGCCCCTTCTCAGACAACCACGAAGCAAAGCATGATACTACTAAAATAGTCGCCATGGTGGCGAACATGATGGCAGTGCGAAAAGGGAGCAGGCGGTATCGGTGACCATCCACCATCTTGTCCCACGGCAGGGGCAGGATGTCAGGAAGGCCTATCCCTGGTTCTCCCACCAGAGCTCTGAGCAGTAGTGCCAACACAAAGCCAGCACAGGCGCCGTAGTGGTTCACCCTCCGAGATAAGTAAATGTTGGATGCATGATTATATGTGGAATGCTTCCTCTCTCATGTCATTTCTACAATCTTGCTTCAATTCACCCTCTCACCATCTGCAGCGCCAATTTTCCCCACCTACCAGTAAAAAAAACAGCAAAGTGCTCAGTGCAGAATTTGACACGCAGCAAATCGTCTTGCTGCTGGCGGTCCCATTGTAAAGAATAAAAAATGTAAAAAGCCTCCGGTGGCTTAAGGTAACTATTTCACATAATTTAAGTCTCATGCACTTTTTAGAATGTGCCTGGGGCGATTCATTTGTTATCAGAATAGTGACATGTGTTTTTCTTTGTAACATTCAGTACTTTGAAATAAGTCCAAAAAAACAAACATGCCACAATATGAGTAATGGTAATGTAAGATGTTACCCCTTTGTAGAAGATGTTCTTGAAGATATTTCGGCCCAGTTGGGAGGCGGAGGACAGAAGTGCAGAGTCAACCGATGACATCACAGAGGCAGCAAGTGCTCCCATACCAATCAGTGAGACGTAAAATGGGCAAAGATGCTGAAGGGCAATCGGCAAGATCATCCAGGCTTTGCCCTGTTCGTACGGGCTGGGAGAACCGTAGCTGGTCTCGTTCCAATCTGACAAAAATACAGTAAACACATCTAATTACAACAGACATATTAGTCACAGGGGTACATGGGTGGGATTTGGTGAGAGATGTTTGATTGTGTCGAATACATTGTTGTAGATTATGTTTCACATTGCTGCACAATTTCAACTTAGCAGACTCATTACTCATCACAGCTACTATAACACTGAAGACATTATTATTCCAAGATAGCAAAGACAATAGGAAGCTAATTAAATCTAGGTACTGGTAGATGCAGCTGCTGCCCCAATGACGAGTGACAGGATGGCAAGGATTGGGCATAATACTGCTGCAGCATAGCAGGTGATTTTGGCTTGAGCATCAGTGGCTGTGGACAGGACTCTCTGGTAGAAATTCTGGTAGCAGATCCCTCCAATGGCCTTTGAGAGGAATACAAACCATGTTGGGGAAACGTCATGTTTGTTCTACAATAAGTGCTTAACTCAAGTATTAAAAAACTGGTTGTCCATGAAACACTTAAGGTAATGTGGTTTATGTCATCACAGTGCAGTCTTTCTTGTCAATCTTGCATATTTACTACAGAACAGGTTTTAGTGGAATAGCCTTTTTAAAGATACATTGGGGCTGTTACAAGTGTTCATTACCATTAGCAATAAGTTATCCACCCAGCGACCTGCTTCTTCTGGCTTTAGCCTGCCGATCCATGACTCCTGGTGCAGTTTGGTTACTGCAGCAAGAGTGATGTTGGCAGAGGAGGGGTTTGCCAGTATGAAAGGCACGCAGAGCCACTGAAATAGGGAGCAAAATATAATTGAGTGCCAAATACAGCATATTAGTCCCGCACTAGCTGTACAGCATTAAAGTCAAAGCACGTGCTGCGTTCTACTGAAACACGCTCACAATGACGATGAGAACGGGCTGATGGTCAGCAGCTATAAAATCATGCGTTAAATGCTTTGAATTCACTTAAGAATGTAGTGTTTGTACCAAGCCAACGAGCATCAAGCCAAGCTGGACGACATCAGTGTAGGCCACAGAATACAGTCCTCCCATTAACGTGTAAAGGACTGCCACAGCAGCAGAGATGCCCACGGCCAGCGAGGAGGAGATATCTATGACCACGCTTATCGTCCCTCCTGTAACCATACAGACTGAGGTATGCACAACTTTCCAAAAACTCAAACTCAGATGCTTGTTTAAATACCATACTGACTCCAAACCCGACAGTTTTTTCTGTGTATATCTCAATGTATCTCATCTGTCATCTGCAGTGGTGCTGCATCATACTTATGGTAAAATGTCTCTCTGCAAGGACTTAGTTCATTAAGTTGTTGTTTCTGACTTACCCAGTGCGCCAAGAATACATGCTATCCACAAGATATCGCCAATGAGAGCGGGAATGAAAAGGACAGCAGCGACAGCGTTGCCGTATTTCTCCTGAAATGGGTCCATGAGGGTGACATAATTCTTCGACCGAATAGGTTTGACAAAGAAGAGTGCACCTGAAGTTACACAAACGGAAACATTTAAGTTAAGTTTTCGGTCTGACATATTAATCACCAGTAAAATGTCCTCCTCTTTAGTGGTTATGTGATAATGTCCTTCTGTTTTCATTAGTAATTATAAATGGAATTATAAATAAATTGATGGAATTAAATAGATTCAAATTAAACATTTTAAACATTTGCTTTGAGTCCTCTGATTTCAAAATAAATGTCCCTGAATGGTTTGCTCTTACAAACGCATAAGGCCCCATTCAGTGACTATGAGAATCTATGATGTTATTGTCACCATCATTATTTTTACCTGTCATAGTACAGATGCTGACCTAGATGTTTAGGTTCCGCCCCCCAACCATAGTGACTTCACTGCGGTTCCCCGTGCACTTCTTCTCCTCACGTTTGGACTTCCTGGATGCCCAGATACCCATGCCCAGTATCATCATGTAAAACACTCCTATGGACACCAGTCCTGGCCAATTTACCGCCATCCTGCAAGTCTGTGGGGAAAGGATACAAACAAAATAACATTTTACATATCCCTTTTCAGTGAATGCTGTACATTGGGTGTGCATTGCTTGCAGCTATATACGGTCATATGGTTACATGTAAATTTCCCTTTGCAGCAAGTTAAGCAAACTTCACACTTTATCATGTTTTTTGGAGACCAACCCAAATGTGAAAGCCACAGTATTATTACCGGGTCAGTTGGGACACCTTGTTCTGGGTTAAAACTATCATTTAAATTGAAGAAATTAAATTCCCAATTTGAACGCAATTCAGCTATACAGTTATAACTCGATCAACTTTTTTGTATATGGAATAACTAAGAACAGTATGATGGAAGAAAAATAACAGAAGAGCCAAAAGTGTATTCACATGCTGTAGCCTTCAATTGCGAAAGAAATGTGAGGAATAAGAAGAACGTCTTCAGTTTGGGTGTGAATCTGCAAACAGTGAACCAGTTTGAGAGCATTGCATGCCCTTAAGACACAAGCTGTCTTTCCATTCAATTATCCAAACCGCTTATCTTATTCAGGGTCGTGGGGCGCTGGAGCCGATCCCAGCTGACATTGGGCGAAGGTCGCCAGTTTATCGCAGGGCACATACAGAGACAGACAAACATTCACCCTCACATTCACAC
>NW_022281756.1:9506-9773 GCF_004355925.1 Anarrhichthys ocellatus | reverse complement strand
CCACGGCTACTCTCTTTATTATTATTTTCTCCTTTGGCCAGAGGCGGGGGTTGCGCCTTCGCTACGGCAACCCTCAAGGGACATATCATCGTCAACACCAGAACGACAAACATGAGACAGTCTGTTACATTCATGTCCTACCAAAATGGGTCACACCCGGGATAAGCAAAATCGCAGAAGCCCTGAACCTTCAGCGCTTCGCCCCTATCCCAGCATTAGCTTAGGGTAACTTGCATAAGCGCTGGACCCTTCAGCGCTTCAGCGCTT
>NW_022281756.1:277-9496 GCF_004355925.1 Anarrhichthys ocellatus | reverse complement strand
AGCGCTTCAGCGCTTGGTGCCTATCCCTGCTGTAGCTTAGGCAAAGTACATAAGCGCTGGAGCCTTCAGCGCTTCTCCCCTCTCCCGTTCCACACTTACATCGGGATAGGCAGAGTTGCAGAAGCAGAGAGAGACCAGACGTCAATTTGTGTGTGTTGTACTGTTTTCTGCAGGTATATGTTTTCCTTTGTTTAATGTTATAATTTTTGCAGTTTTCTGTTAGTCATTCCACCTCATGCACCAATTTATTTTTTCCACTTGATGTCACTGTTTGTACCGTTTTCTCCAGACAATGGAGTTTTACATTGCTGAGGGCAGCAGACGTGAAGAAAGAGTTCCAGACGTCAATTTATCTGTGTGTTGTACTGTTTTCTGCAGCAAATAAATGCTGGAAAAGCATCCCCTGAGTTGTCTCCTTCAATGTCCATTCCAAGTCGGTTACACAAGTGTCCGAAACATTTTTTGTGGCTTGAGGTCTTGGTCCTGATGGACCGCAGCTTCCATCCAGGGAAGGGACTCAAACTGTTTGTGTCCAGGGTGAAAGGGATCAGCAACAATCCTTCTTGCCCACTTCAGGCTCCTGGAGGCGAACAAGTCATGGAGGGATGGTAGATTGCAGCCAATCACACTCTCAGCAGAGCAAGTTATACGCTGGCTGTGTGATGGAGGAGGTGAGGATGGACTCAATGATGGCAGTGTAGAAGTGCACCATCATTGTCTTTGGCAGGTTGAACTTCTTCAACTGCCTCAGGAAGTACATCCTCTGCTGAGCCTTCTTGGTGATGGAGCTGATGCTGGAGCTGTCCTGGGTTATTGTGGATGAAGAAGAGGAAGGACTCCACAGCGGTGACCAGGGAGTCACACAGGGTGAGCTTCAAGCCATCTTGAAGCAATTTCAACCATACAAATATATTAAATCAGCCACCTGTATTAATAGCCTGGTTGGAGCCGCTGAAGCAGGCGTACACATCTCTACACAGCTGAGTCAGAGGGGTTCCCCCTCAGCAGAGTAGTGATGAAGATGTTAGCCAACGTCTCTCTGTCACGGACAATGACAACAACGCGACCATGTCCCTCTTCAAATTGTAGCCTGATTTCGAACCGAGAAACGTAATTACAAAGACACCGCAGTGTGCGCTGCAGTAATGCAACAATATCTCTCATCACTTTATTTATTGATGAAAGTATGCTTACTCGCTGGATGAATCGTCGAGAGTTCCAAAGTATGTGATCTTTCAAATGTTTTCAGGATCCCGCTGTAGCTCCACCAAAGATGCAGGTAATCTAACTGCTGCACTCAATTTATTGTGCAGATATTGTGCAGATTGTATAAATGTTATAAATATGTTAATGAATATAAGGTATGAGTGAAAAGTTAATTACAATTCCTTCTCGGGATTGGGGAGGTTGTTTTATGGCATTTTGCTGGTAACACTCGTTGTCTTCTTGCTTCTTTACGGCATGTTTTGCTGCTACGCCCTCTGGCGTGAGAATACTGCAACGAACAGCACGTTGAACGTAAAGATCTTTGTGCGTGCTCGTAGTGATATTATGCCACGCGCAAGTATAAACAAAGCTTAAGGAGTCTCAAAGCCTGAAGAAAGAAACTTCTCTGAAGTCTGGTGGTAGGGCAGCTGATGCTTCTGCATCTCTTGCCAGATGGCAGCAGGGTAAACAGGCTGTGGCTGGTTTGAGTATTGTCTTTTGATCACTTTTGGGCCCTTCGCAGGCACCTCTTGTCACCAATATCACTGATGCTCGGTAGATGGCTACCAATGAGCCCTCCTGTCCTGGGCCATGCACATCCCATGTCAGTTTGTAATGTTTCCAGTCAGGATGCTTTCTATTGCTCCTCTGTAAAAGTCGACAAGAACGTGGCACGGGAATTTTGCCTTCTTAAGTTTCCTTAAGAAATACAGCTGTTGTATGTTTTTTTTCTTCTTACCTAGATGGAGATGTATGATGATCATGTCAGGTTGTTTGTGATGCTGACTCCCAGGAACTTCAGCTCCATCTATGTAGACAGTGGTGTTGGGATCCGACTCTGGTCTCATGGCTGGCTAAGACCCTCACATGTGTTTTTCAAACAAAGAAGCATCCATGGTCCTTCCTTTCAACAAAGGCCTGATTTGGGGTCTGATAGAGCCAAGCTCCAAGAAGGATGACCACACCTCCCAGCTCCAGCTGAAAGTTGATGCTGGCCCCTCATTGGCCAAGAAGGGGCCCCCCACTGGCTTTGTTACCTGGTTTATAAGCCAGCGCGAAGCTCAAATCTTCCTCTTCCGTCTGGCTCGCCCTGGTGAAAGGAGGTTCACAAGGAAGCGCTTGCCTCATCAAATACTATCAGGTCACACGTTACATTCGCTGGTCGAACAACAGACTGTGTTTTTATATTTTTGTTTTTGGATCTTGTAGTGCGAGAACGGATAACTTCTACGACCCGTTCTCCCACCTTTAGTGTACACAGTGCCGGCAAAAGGACGACTAATTCCCTTTTTCTCTCAGCCGAAGATTGCCGGCAACGGACGAGCCATTCCTGTTTTTCTCTCCGCCGAAGTTCTCCCTCCTCTCTGCAGCGAGTGAGGTTGAGTCCGCGCCATGCATGAAGCAGCGCCACCGAGTGTTTCCCACCACTGGAAACCAATCCGATCGAAAAAAGAAGCTTCTCACAGTAAGAGTATCTTGGTATCTGGGCTTATTATTAGTTTATTCAATTATTATTCCTTTATCTTGTTTTGTTAAGTTACTGTAGCGTTTAGAACATGTTATTGCAAGCATCGCGGACCGCGGAGTCCCGTTATATTGTGTATTTCCTGCTGCAACTGTGTTTGCATTAGATCCGTCACTGCTAGTGGATGTGTAGTTTGTGATTTTATTACTTTAAAAACTAAAACCACGGTGGCTGACCCTCGTCTCGCCGACCGAGTTTCGGGGTGATAGGGAAGCAATACTCTTATTTCACCGCAGTGATAAAGATCTGTTTTGTTTTGGGGATTATTTTATTTTGTTTCGCTTTTATTCTCTCTTCTTTAAACCGGCTCTGTGAGTGAGATTTAGAACCGTAACTATCACCGTATAAGCGTGAGTGGTCGGTTCAGAACCCGACCGCAGACTTAGTTTATAGTTTGGTTATTGGTCCCTGTCCGCAGGGTGGTGCCCCGTTCTTATTAGTAACTACTAATTAACTTATTGATGTTAATATCTCCATTGATGTTGATAGTTTGGTTTCATATTTGCTGATAACCAAACACTCTCCTTTACGTTCCCAACAGTGGTGTGTGTCTTCGCCTTTCTGTTCATGTTGGGGGTTGCAGTTGTGGGTGTACAGTATGATATTCGAATTTGCTCCTTAGTTTTTACTTTTTGTTCCAATAAATCATTTACATTATTTGGCATTTTGTGTATGTTACTGACATTCACTTAATATGTGTAGCAATATTATTATTAGACATTTATTTTCCATTTGTATTACCCTTTCCTTGTGATGATGATGAGTTTGGATCTCTCTGTAGGATTGTTGTTTTAGCTCAAACAGAAAAGTGAGTGACGTGATTATTACACTTGGTTGAAATGAGAGGTTGGAACTCCCCCTGAGTACAGGCGGTGTCAAAGCGGAGCGATGATCTTAGCATTGGTGA
Source organism: Anarrhichthys ocellatus (assembly GCF_004355925.1). Classification (NCBI taxonomy): domain Eukaryota; kingdom Metazoa; phylum Chordata; class Actinopteri; order Perciformes; family Anarhichadidae; genus Anarrhichthys; species Anarrhichthys ocellatus. The sequence goes on along the minus strand of NW_022281756.1, from coordinate 5,858 downwards.
CTCAACATGCAATTATAACCCGTGCAACAATACTCGCACACTGGGAGCCTAAAAAGTGTTTGACCCTGTCTTGGGGAACAGTTCTGGAATTTAGAGCGGATTCGATCAGCGTCACTTGTATAAAACAACACAATCTTACAGTCCAAAGTCTGTTCAAATTTTGGGATATCTTTAAAGGTCACCGCCAGCTGATCAGTCTTATTCTGAATCTTTTTGGCAGCTTCCCCTTCACACTCTAAAACAGCCCCCCGTGGGGGGCTCTCGGGTCCTAGGGTTAGTCGGTTAGAACAGAGGCTCTGACCAGATTCACATAAGGAAGGGAGGGTTGGTGAGTCGTGGTGGTGGGTGTTTCACTAAGAGCTGAGCTTTTGACGATGCTCTTCTGAGTCTGTTAGGTTCTTTGAGCGATCTGGCTGACTTGCCCATGGCTGCAAAAGCCAAATGTGACACTAGGTGGCAAGAAGTCCACATTTGTTTTACAGTCAGTTCTCCTCCCAAGATATCCAAACAGTCTATATACCTTTAAACAGTATTTGACTATTCTCTATGGTCAACTATGAGTTGGTCATTCCCAGTACTCATAAAATGATCCTAACAGAATGAAGTGTAATTCCAATAACCTCGTTAAACCTCCAGATTTTCCACTTTGGCTGCTTTGAGTCTTCAGATTTTTTAAATAAAGAAATGACAAAACTTTACTCTTTAAAGTGCTGTGTGAGCATGAGAGGAGAGGTGAAGAGGTTAGGGTGGAACATGTAGAAGCAGGTTGTTTACTTTAGAAAAGGACAAACAGAAAATAAAAGTCTAATAATAATAATAATATTGCAACACAATCATATTCAATGAATGCCAGTAAGCATTTGTGACAATTGGAGGCAGACTTCAAACCAAAAGCATAACAACAAACAAACAGCTCAAGTTCAGGTAGAAGTGGTTTACTTCAAAGTTCAGAATCAAAGATAAGCAAGGGGTCAAACCAGAAAAACAGTCCACGTAGCAAATGCAACAAACGCAAAGGGAATCCCAAAGACAGTTAAAAGGTCAGGAACATGCAGGCAAGAATACAGAAACGAATGCTGGAAAGCTGGCAGAGAGTGAGTGCAACTGAACCGGTATGAACACACAGAGGGACTAATGAGGCAGTGGGATGTAGGTGGGTATTGGGGGGGGTAGACTCAGGTGCAAGGAGTGAGGTAATCAGAGGCTGGAGAGAGGGACTGGACCTGAAGTGGATCTAACAACATTGAAAAAATAAAATAATTTTTGAGCTTAGCTCTTATTCCTCCTGAAAGCGTTCTCGATTATGGGTTATTTTACAAGGGTGTGGTGGGACGTGAACATGACATGTCAGAAATGGCCTTCTCACATGGCGGCTGCCAAGATGTGATACAGCTGGAATTGAGAGGTGAGGCTCTCCGTAGTAACGACTCAGTTCTCTTAAAAGGAAAGGCTGACATGGATCAGCTTGGTTTTCAGGCTCTCCTGGACCAAGATGTACAGTCCAACATGTCTGTGATGATAATTAGTACTATAGTATTGGGTGTGCAGGTGATCCATAGGTGATCGAGATGGCGGTAAAAGAATGTTAGAAACAATTTCAAGCAGTAGAATCATTAATAAGAAGAAGTGCTTTCCAGTGCTTTACCAAACACTGATAATTAACTGTGTTTCCCCATCCATTGTGCTCATCTGCTGCATTTTCCCAATTTCACTGAAGGGGAAGCTGCCAAAAAGATTCAGAATAAGACTGATCAGCTGGCGGTGACCTTTAAAGATATCCCAAAATTTGAACAGACTTTGGACTGTAAGATTGTGTTGTTTTATACAAGTGACGCTGATCGAATCCGCTCTAAATTCCAGAACTGTTCCCCAAGACAGGGTCAAACACTTTTTAGGCTCCCAGTGTGCGAGTATTGTTGCACGGGTTATAATTGCATGTTGAGTCACCAATGCTAAGATCATCGCTCCGCTTTGACACCGCCTGTACTCAGGGGGAGTTCCAACCTCTCATTTCAACCAAGTGTAATAATCACGTCACTCACTTTTCTGTTTGAGCTAAAACAACAATCCTACAGAGAGATCCAAACTCATCATCATCACAAGGAAAGGGTAATACAAATGGAAAATAAATGTCTAATAATAATATTGCTACACATATTAAGTGAATGTCAGTAACATACACAAAATGCCAAATAATGTAAATGATTTATTGGAACAAAAAGTAAAAACTAAGGAGCAAATTCGAATATCATACTGTACACCCACAACTGCAACCCCCAACATGAACAGAAAGGCGAAGACACACACCACTGTTGGGAACGTAAAGGAGAGTGTTTGGTTATCAGCAAATATGAAACCAAACTATCAACATCAATGGAGATATTAACATCAATAAGTTAATTAGTAGTTACTAATAAGAACGGGGCACCACCCTGCGGACAGGGACCAATAACCAAACTATAAACTAAGTCTGCGGTCGGGTTCTGAACCGACCACTCACGCTTATACGGTGATAGTTACGGTTCTAAATCTCACTCACAGAGCCGGTTTAAAGAAGAGAGAATAAAAGCGAAACAAAATAAAATAATCCCCAAAACAAAACAGATCTTTATCACTGCGGTGAAATAAGAGTATTGCTTCCCTATCACCCCGAAACTCGGTCGGCGAGACGAGGGTCAGCCACCGTGGTTTTAGTTTTTAAAGTAATAAAATCACAAACTACACATCCACTAGCAGTGACGGATCTAATGCAAACACAGTTGCAGCAGGAAATACACAATATAACGGGACTCCGCGGTCCGCGATGCTTGCAATAACATGTTCTAAACGCTACAGTAACTTAACAAAACAAGATAAAGGAATAATAATTGAATAAACTAATAATAAGCCCAGATACCAAGATACTCTTACTGTGAGAAGCTTCTTTTTTCGATCGGATTGGTTTCCAGTGGTGGGAAACACTCGGTGGCGCTGCTTCATGCATGGCGCGGACTCAACCTCACTCGCTGCAGAGAGGAGGGAGAACTTCGGCGGAGAGAAAAACAGGAATGGCTCGTCCGTTGCCGGCAATCTTCGGCTGAGAGAAAAAGGGAATTAGTCGTCCTTTTGCCGGCACTGTGTACACTAAAGGTGGGAGAACGGGTCGTAGAAGTTATCCGTTCTCGCACTACAAGATCCAAAAACAAAAATATAAAAACACAGTCTGTTGTTCGACCAGCGAATGTAACGTGTGACCTGATAGTATTTGATGAGGCAAGCGCTTCCTTGTGAACCTCCTTTCACCAGGGCGAGCCAGACGGAAGAGGAAGATTTGAGCTTCGCGCTGGCTTATAAACCAGGTAACAAAGCCAGTGGGGGGCCCCTTCTTGGCCAATGAGGGGCCAGCATCAACTTTCAGCTGGAGCTGGGAGGTGTGGTCATCCTTCTTGGAGCTTGGCTCTATCAGACCCCAAATCAGGCCTTTGTTGAAAGGAAGGACCATGGATGCTTCTTTGTTTGAAAAACACATGTGAGGGTCTTAGCCAGCCATGAGACCAGAGTCGGATCCCAACACCACTGTCTACATAGATGGAGCTGAAGTTCCTGGGAGTCAGCATCACAAACAACCTGACATGATCATCATACATCTCCATCTAGGTAAGAAGAAAAAAAACATACAACAGCTGTATTTCTTAAGGAAACTTAAGAAGGCAAAATTCCCGTGCCACGTTCTTGTCGACTTTTACAGAGGAGCAATAGAAAGCATCCTGACTGGAAACATTACAAACTGACATGGGATGTGCATGGCCCAGGACAGGAGGGCTCATTGGTAGCCATCTACCGAGCATCAGTGATATTGGTGACAAGAGGTGCCTGCGAAGGGCCCAAAAGTGATCAAAAGACAATACTCAAACCAGCCACAGCCTGTTTACCCTGCTGCCATCTGGCAAGAGATGCAGAAGCATCAGCTGCCCTACCACCAGACTTCAGAGAAGTTTCTTTCTTCAGGCTTTGAGACTCCTTAAGCTTTGTTTATACTTGCGCGTGGCATAATATCACTACGAGCACGCACAAAGATCTTTACGTTCAACGTGCTGTTCGTTGCAGTATTCTCACGCCAGAGGGCGTAGCAGCAAAACATGCCGTAAAGAAGCAAGAAGACAACGAGTGTTACCAGCAAAATGCCATAAAACAACCTCCCCAATCCCGAGAAGGAATTGTAATTAACTTTTCACTCATACCTTATATTCATTAACATATTTATAACATTTATACAATCTGCACAATATCTGCACAATAAATTGAGTGCAGCAGTTAGATTACCTGCATCTTTGGTGGAGCTACAGCGGGATCCTGAAAACATTTGAAAGATCACATACTTTGGAACTCTCGACGATTCATCCAGCGAGTAAGCATACTTTCATCAATAAATAAAGTGATGAGAGATATTGTTGCATTACTGCAGCGCACACTGCGGTGTCTTTGTAATTACGTTTCTCGGTTCGAAATCAGGCTACAATTTGAAGAGGGACATGGTCGCGTTGTTGTCATTGTCCGTGACAGAGAGACGTTGGCTAACATCTTCATCACTACTCTGCTGAGGGGGAACCCCTCTGACTCAGCTGTGTAGAGATGTGTACGCCTGCTTCAGCGGCTCCAACCAGGCTATTAATACAGGTGGCTGATTTAATATATTTGTATGGTTGAAATTGCTTCAAGATGGCTTGAAGCTCACCCTGTGTGACTCCCTGGTCACCGCTGTGGAGTCCTTCCTCTTCTTCATCCACAATAACCCAGGACAGCTCCAGCATCAGCTCCATCACCAAGAAGGCTCAGCAGAGGATGTACTTCCTGAGGCAGTTGAAGAAGTTCAACCTGCCAAAGACAATGATGGTGCACTTCTACACTGCCATCATTGAGTCCATCCTCACCTCCTCCATCACACAGCCAGCGTATAACTTGCTCTGCTGAGAGTGTGATTGGCTGCAATCTACCATCCCTCCATGACTTGTTCGCCTCCAGGAGCCTGAAGTGGGCAAGAAGGATTGTTGCTGATCCCTTTCACCCTGGACACAAACAGTTTGAGTCCCTTCCCTGGATGGAAGCTGCGGTCCATCAGGACCAAGACCTCAAGCCACAAAAAATGTTTCGGACACTTGTGTAACCGACTTGGAATGGACATTGAAGGAGACAACTCAGGGGATGCTTTTCCAGCATTTATTTGCTGCAGAAAACAGTACAACACACAGATAAATTGACGTCTGGAACTCTTTCTTCACGTCTGCTGCCCTCAGCAATGTAAAACTCCATTGTCTGGAGAAAACGGTACAAACAGTGACATCAAGTGGAAAAAATAAATTGGTGCATGAGGTGGAATGACTAACAGAAAACTGCAAAAATTATAACATTAAACAAAGGAAAACATATACCTGCAGAAAACAGTACAACACACACAAATTGACGTCTGGTCTCTCTCTGCTTCTGCAACTCTGCCTATCCCGATGTAAGTGTGGAACGGGAGAGGGGAGAAGCGCTGAAGGCTCCAGCGCTTATGTACTTTGCCTAAGCTACAGCAGGGATAGGCACCAAGCGCTGAAGCGCT
>NW_022281756.1:0-267 GCF_004355925.1 Anarrhichthys ocellatus | reverse complement strand
AAGCGCTGAAGCGCTGAAGGGTCCAGCGCTTATGCAAGTTACCCTAAGCTAATGCTGGGATAGGGGCGAAGCGCTGAAGGTTCAGGGCTTCTGCGATTTTGCTTATCCCGGGTGTGACCCATTTTGGTAGGACATGAATGTAACAGACTGTCTCATGTTTGTCGTTCTGGTGTTGACGATGATATGTCCCTTGAGGGTTGCCGTAGCGAAGGCGCAACCCCCGCCTCTGGCCAAAGGAGAAAATAATAATAAAGAGAGTAGCCGTGG
>NW_022281755.1:0-9792 GCF_004355925.1 Anarrhichthys ocellatus | reverse complement strand
AGTTGAACTGGGTAGTTTATCTCAGTAGAGGAAGGGAAGTCTAGATAATAACTATTGATTGATCATCCTTTCAGCAGCACTGCGGGGCAGAAACACTGGTCTCATCAATGCAGAGATCATCGGCCGTACAGCAAAAGGAGAAGGAAACATCACAGTTGCATGCACCTTCACTTTCTCTGGAATAAAGAAGATCTTCTGTAAGCAACCATGTGAAGAAGGAGACACTCTCATTGAAACAGAGGATGTCAGAGCTCAGAGTGGCAGATACAGCATTGAATATACAGCAGGATTGTTTCCAGTACGGTCTACAGTTCTGTATGTGAGCATCACAAAGCTGACTAAGTCTGATACAGGAAAGTACAGATGTGGTTTGCACAGATCTTTAACACCCTATCCATCATACCACGATATTGAGATCAGAGTTGAAGAAGGTGAGTTTCTACTGAGAGAATTAACTGTTCACTGACAGCTGCTGATGTTTCAAACACCTCGATGTGTTTAGTCTAACGATTATATTTAGAGCTGCATATTTTCATCATTGTAAAAACTGATGAATGCTCCTTTAAATCCAGAAGTTCAACTCTAACATATCAGATGAATGCAGACTGTCCCACACTACAGCTGATTTGAATAGTGTTACACCAAACACATTGATTATATTCTGCATTTCGCTGTATGATTAGAAATGCATTGATGCATTCACAGATAATTAGTGTTATTTAAGTGAAATGTTACCACAGATTTCTATCTGTACAATTAGTATCTGATCGTGTAGTTGTGTTCATTGTTTTTTTTGTTTCTCAGCTCCAATCTCTTCAAAACCAAACGTGACTCTTAAACCTCTTCCAGCATCAGTCCCATCAGCCTCCACACAGACTACAACACAGTGTTTGAGCTCCAGTACAGGAAGCTACACACCTTCATCAGCCTCCCCCGAAGGTACCCAGCAGTCTCAAAAGGAACAGACACCAGCTGCAGGTTGGAACATTTTTTTGTTATAAAGTATTAATTTAATGACTAAAATATTTAGTTGATGTTATTATTAGCTTGACAGTGATGCAGGCTCCCAGATATATTGTATAATAAAGTGTAAAACAAACTTGTTCCTCTGCTCAAACAACCACAGGTTACACACTGATGTATGTGGGTCTGTCTCTGGCCGTCATGATTGTCGCGTTATTGGCAGCTGTGGTGATATTTAGCAGGAAGAGGGCCAGTAAACCCAAAGGTGAGGAAACAGGAAACAGGAAAAACACACACACACACACACACACACACCCGTACATCTAAAATGGAACATTTAGCTAATGAAGAAAAGTGTTTCAGATTATTTTCAATTGAAAGCTAAATCCTGCTAGATGTTCCAAGATTATTTCATGTGATATATCAGTGATATCATAAAATAACTATTCATATACGGTATAAGATTTTGTAAATTGTGTCAAGCTGAACTTAATAGAATCAAATGAACATTATCATTAGCTATTTAAACTGCTATTATCTCATCAATATGCATCTGAAGTAACTTTTTGTAAAAGCTGTAGTGTAGGCTGTGTCGTGAATAGAGATGATCCAGACAGTAGAATAAACTCTTGTAAACATTTTGAGAAAAAAAAAAAAAAAAAAAAAGAAGTCAAGTTAAATAATTTAGAACAAAAAAAAAAAATGAGTCTAAAGACAAACAACGTCTGTCAGTGACTGGATGTTAGGTGCACATTAACAGGTCATTCAGGCTGATGGGGTGCAATAATTCTTAGTGGAAGAACATATATAAGGACTGAAAAAACACAATTATACAATGATAACATTCTTTCTGTAATTAATGAGCTCCAAAGTAGCATTAACAAATAGTCAAATTTGACCATAAACTTCTCTTTATTTTCAAAACGATAGCTCTAATTCCCCCAAAACATTTTTATTTATTCCTACTCACCCTTTAGTCCGGTCTAATTGGGTGGGAAGAACTCTTTTTCAAATCCAAGAACAGAAAGAGGTCTAAAACTTCCAAATGTATTATGCCTCTCAGATGTCTCATATATAGCGTATTATTATATTATATATTATATTTACACAGCTGAAGAACCCTGGATAATTATTGGAAGCAAACAACTAAAGCCTCAAAACCTTTTGAAATCTCTGTTTATAAAACACAATATAAAATATTACTTCTGTTGGGAATAACATAACCTCAAAAAGGGGGGCACCAATATGTTGGGAACGTAGAGGAGCGTGTTTGGGTTATCAGCATCTAACAAACTAAATTCTTGACATCAATAGAATTATTAATGTCAGTAACAATTATTAATGATTATTAATAACGGGGCACCACCCTGCGAACAGGGACCAATAACCAAACGATAAAACTAAGTCTCATAATTAGTGTTCACTCGCAATGTCAACAGTCTGAGTACTATTACACATTCAGAGTGAAAGTGAAGGTTTAAGTTCGAGCACAGACCACATATACAGCTATCATCACAATACACAAAGTAATCACAGACAGCTGCTCTTTAAAATATACCAGAGTTTATTACGTTCCAATACTAATGATCTAGTCAACTAATATCTAAACTAACAACAACTATACATTCATGAGCACGCTATCTAAAATCAACAGACGATGAAAAGAGGGGTGTGTGTGTGTGTGTGCGCGCGCGCGCGTGCGTAAGGGGGAGGAGCGAGGGAACAGCTCAGCGACGTATGACGTAGTGGGACGTGGTGACGTCCCTCATGCGTGAGACTCAAAAATGGCGGATAGCCAACAGGAGACCTGGCGTCTATACGTGCCGGTAGCCGTTTAGCACGTAGCTACATTAGCTCAAAGCTATATGTGTGTGTGTGTGTGTGTTAGTAAAAGAGAAGGGAATAGAACAAAACAAAATTAAATAAAACAAAAGATTAAGATCCTCTGCGCCGCGCTGGAGTACGGAAGATTGCTCTCTCAGCTAGGGGAGCAAGAACCGCGACTCTTTGTCTCAGCCGGCGGTTCTGACCTCCTGAACTGATGAGAAGCAACTTCGACCTCACTAGGCGGCTAGCTCAACACAGATCACGGTAGCATGAAATACACTAGCTTCTCCACAACCCCAACGATCTCAGCGACCGTTAGTGTCGGCGATTATTAAACATACACCACATTATAAAAACGAACAGTACTTTAAGCACACAAACAATATAAAATAAACACAAATGAACTCTCTAACTCTGCCCAGACTCTATTTCGCCTTACGGTACGATGCAATCATGTTGATTGAGGGGGGGCTCTTCTGAGGGGTTCTTCTGAGCTTCGGTGGGCCCGGGCAGCGCGGCTGCGGGCCGCGGGAGGTGTTCTCTCGGTAGGAGAGAATCGCTGTCGTCTGGATAAGGGCTTTTCGCGTCCTTATGGCCGGAGCAAACGAGGCGCTTGGTGGAGAGTGGTTCTCTCTCTCTCGCTCTGAAGAAGTCTTGCTTCTTCACTTCTGCAGGAATAAAAAGGTTCGCTTCGTGGATACGAACAAAGATAAAATAGACAGTTTGGTGAATTCGGCCAGCGAATATAAACTGTTAGACCTAGGATTTGGTTGAAAAGGGAAACCACGTTGGTGTGGTCCCTAGCTCGACGGAGGTCGAAGGGGAAAAGGCATTGAGGTGGGGGTTGCTGGTAGTTTTGTAGAACGGTGGCTGCACCACAGGGGTCCTGGGGTATCCCTGCTCTCGTCCAATTAGATTGCAGCGCTGCTTTCAGGTACCTTCAGGAACGCATAGTTTTTGGGGGGAGGAAACTCACACCCTAATGTGAATTTCTTCAGAGCTGGGGGTTTGGTGCTCAAACTACAATCAGGATGAAACCTTTGCTTGCAAAAGGGAAGGCCTGACTCTCTTTGTTCCACAGCACATGTCGAAGCCATATAGTCAGATCCCAACACTTCTTTATGAACTAACGCACATTAGAATCATGGAACAACATTGAATAAAATACTAGGAATGCAATTTAGTATCCCGAGGAACACAAAGATCCATCAATAAAAATCCAAAATCTGGAGCTCAACTGGAGCACTAGGACTACAAGGGGAATTTAACACTTATCAGATATAATTATGCACAATAGTGTTCAATCATTTACAGAACTTCAGAATAAATTCACATTGACAAATATATATATTTTAGATCAGGACCTTTGCAGGATGTTATCTTTAAAGAAGGAACAAAGAAACATTTCATTGGCAGAATATACAACATGCTGAAGGAACAGCACTTACTGCAAAAGTTGTACGATAAATGGAACAAAGATTTTAAACAACTCAAAATGAAAGAAATTCTTATATCTCACTAACAGTATTACTGCAAATAAAAATCTACTCTGTCTCTCGCCCGTCTCTCTCGTGTGTGAATCTCACTTGAGTCGGAAAGTTTGTCAGAATACACATATTTGATTGGCTGAGTAGCATCACATGAGAATATTTACAACGCATTGGAGTGTTTCCCGGACCGCTGAACGAGTACCATAAAGGCTAGAAAAGCTGCACGAGTAAATATTGAAGCGCTCCGTCAAAATAAAATAATTATCAATTATCAATCGGTTATAGGCCTAGAGTCCGTATACAACGTCGTCTGGGTCCGGATCCGGACCGCGGCCCACCTATTAGTGACCCCTGCCTTAGAATGAGCCGTTTATACTTTCATAGGGAGTGTTTCCTTTTCACGGAATTCCCCATATTGCACCACGTTTCTACAGTAGCCCTGAAAGGACAAACCAACCACTGGTTCTATTGAGAGCCTTTGGCATTTTTATGTTACCGTAGTTCTCTGACACACATTCTCACTACTAGATGCCACTAAATCCTACACACTGCTCCTTTTTTGTCTTATATTAATGTATTTATTTTTACGTTAGCTGTATACCATCTTATACATCAAGGTATTATATAGGTTTGTTTGAAAGAGATTGAAAGCAAATATCATGGTGGAAAGAATAACATTAAATAAAGATAATCCTGCCAAAAAAAATAGAGCACAAAGGCGACTCTCTTCAAGAGGAGTGGATGTCTGCCCCAAACCTTTCTAGGATTCTTTTTTAAAAAGAAGACGTAAAATGCTTTTTTTAAAGTTGTCTCTTTGACCTGATATACTGAACTGCATGCCTTTCAGAACCTCCTGTGGAAACTGAGTACGCTAATGACACAGAGGTGAGTTTGAGTAAATCTGGGACATCACAGCATCCTTCATGTTTGTGAAACCTGCTAATATTAATACGAACCCCTCTTCTTCTCCTTCAGGCCAACCGTGTGTACGAGGACATCAGAGAGGAGGACAGACGGAGCACATCTCCTCCTGTAGAAGTATCTACAGTTTACACTTACATCAAATACACCAAACCACATGGTGTCGAAACCTCAGACGAATACAGCTTGGCCAACGCAGCCACTTCTCAGAAGCCCGTAAGTTGCAACTGTGGGAGGGTTTTAGGTTTTAGGCTTAGAACACACATGAAGGCTACATCCACTAAAATAACTGGTCATGGTTACAATTTTCACACATTTCATAAAAGCGATTTCTCTGTCCCACACCAAAAGACGGCTTCTTCTTTTTTTTTTTTTTTTTAGCTTTTTAGATTGACAGTACATTTGCCTTTTTTGTTTTGATCCAGGTTTTGAGAAGTGGTCTGAGACAATTCCAAGTAACTTAACTTTGGTAAAAATATTAAGTTAAGTCAATAAAGTTGGAAAAGAAACTCCATCGGTCTATTTTTTTCATCAAGAGAGAAAAGAAACCTATTAGAAACAGGAACCAGGCCAGTTTCTGTTCATATCTAGAGCCTCACGCTTCCATTGATTCAAGGTACAAGTCCTCAGAGTGAAAGCTGCACCACAGACAATAAGTTCAATACATTTGGAGATAAACCCTGTAAACGGTTTACATGATATGAGGAAGCACACACGCTAAGAGCCTAAGTGATGAACTTTGACCTCTCTTTGTTTTCTTGCAGATTGAAGATGCTTCGAGTAAACTATTGTACTCTGAGGTAGATTTTGCAGACGGTCCAGCTGCCTCGCTCCACAGCGCCCCCCGTGGTAATGCAGATAACGTTATCTACTCCGTGCCGCGGGTAGAAGACACTTCACCTCCCCTGTACTCCATTGTTACTTCACATCAGCCGTAGCACAGACGCTGTCAACGCCATATTCTCCATCAGTGGTCAACAGAGGAACACAGAGGGGTTTGAATGAGTAACGTTCACACCACAATCTGTTTCTATCATGTCAGACAACTGACGTTATTTTGAGAACTGTTATATTTGTTAACTGTTAGTTTTACAGTGTGATTTAAAATGTGACACCTAACAGCAATGACTGCTGGGGAAAAAAGTTAATATATTTAGGTTTGAGAAGATGAGATGTTTCTCTAAGCTGAAATTTATATATACTGTATATACAGTATATCTCAAAATATATGTATATATATTGTTATTGCAGTTAGACACAGTATTGTTCTGTATTTGTTAAACTATAATTAGTTTTGTTTCGGGGATCTATTTGACATGAGAACAATGGCCTGTGAAAATATGTACCGTATTTTGATATTTATGAAGTGACCTCTGATTTTTTTAAAACAAACTTCACATAATTTTATGTGTTAGACTAAGGTGTTGCCTTCTTAAGAAACAGGAACCAGGCCAGTTTGATAAATATATTTAAAGCCACAAGAGAGAAGTATATGCAGCTCAATACTAAGATATAGATAATTAACAGTTCACATGAAGCAGCATACATACTGAAATGATGCTCATGTGACAAACAGGCGAGTAAACGAGTAAAAAGAGTGCTGCAGGAATGAGCCCCAACACCCAGAATTGGGTTAGTAACTAAAGGTTACCTCATCTGAAAGTCAATTTTTTTTTTTTTTAAATTAGTTCAGTTCGTGATAAAATAAGTCAGTTAATATCCCACTCTTGAATTTTGAAGCTTTTACATGTCTTAAAAAAGGTGGCTGCTAACAAGTGAATAAATAATAATAATAATAATAATTATTTAATAATAAATAAATGAAATACTGAACGTCCTCCCACTGAACACTGGTCCGCCTTTAGCTGCGTGGTGGGGACTTGAAGGGATTCCACCGCGGTGTAGTTTGTTAGCGTTTTACTTATGGTGACTGTATTTACCCTTCAAAGATCATTCAAAGAAGATTATCTTACTGAACAAAAAGTGTCAGTATTATACATGTTTGTTTGCTAAATTACGTCATCCCTGCAGCACTCTAGCAGCCAGTCACAGTCAGTGGTTGATACTGATTGTAATGTTTTAGATTGTAAAAATTCTGATTACCGTATATCTACTGATGTTTTTTTTTTTAACATTAACACATAATATAAACAAACCATTTTAAATTCAATCCTATCAATTCTGTGTGTATTTCTAAATAATTGTGACCAATATATTACTGAGTGAGACATTTTACTTGTCAGTGCTCTTTTGTGGACAAAATAAAAAATGTTCTATGTTACTACAAACGTTTTTGGACGTTCTTGGATTGCATTTAACAAAATACAAGAATTTAAAAGTTTGTTTATTTCTAATGCTCAGAAACGCTCGATAGTAACACATATTTTAGCTTGGAGCTTGGTTTTGCTTTGCTATAGTATACAGAACACAAAACCCTGCTGATATCTAAAACAAAGAAAAGGATTACATATAATGTTGGTTATTATTTTATAATAACTGGTATGCACATGATAGAAAAATAGCATCTTTCAGAACTTTAAGGCTCTGTAGATTATGTGAATATAGAGACAAAAAATCTACAATTAAAGTACAAAATATAATACAGCGGAAAAAATGCACAAGGAAGGGAGTAAAGTAGAGAATGTGATGTGTTTGGAGGAGGGGCTCCATCATTTAGTGAAGTGAAGACTGAAGAGAGGCCGCCTTAACCATCAGAACCTCAAACATGGACGGTCGTCAGACTTTGATCTGCTTCTTCTTTTTCAGTGAGTACGCTGACTTTCTGTTTCTATCACTCTCTTATTTTACGATGTTATTTCTTTCAGTCGGTCAGTTAAGCTTTGCAGGAAACAGTTTCTCATGAGTGAAATGTGTTTCATCACATCTCATATCAGTTCAACACATATTGTTGCTTTCTGTAGTTAAACAGGATGATCGGTTAGTATGAGTCACTCAGTGATGGGGAACTAAGATCTTGAAATACTATAAATAACACTGTAGAAATATTCTGTTACAAATAGGACCCATGCACTCACATTTTTACTTAAGTCAAAGTACTACAAGTATCAAAATGTACTTAAAGTATCAGAGGTAAAAAATACTCTAATATGCGAATGTGGCTCATAATTCTGCATTGTAATTATTGATGCATTAATGTGTTCATCACTTTAATGTTGCAGCTGGTAGAGGTGGAGTTGATTTAATTACTTTATGTACTGCTGCATAGCTGATTTCCTCCTGGAGATCAATACAGCTTGATTATAATCTATAATAAAACATAATTGACATATTGATTATATTCTGTATTTGTTATCTAAGTCTGCAGAGTAACTGACGGTATGGAATTATTGTTGTTGCGTAGAAGCACAAAGTAGCAGAAAATAGAAATGAAGTACCTCAAAACTGCACTTACAGTACTTTGGTAAATGTACTTAGTTACTTTCCACGAGTCACCAGCTACCTCACTTTGACATGACATCATTAAAAGTACTGGTGACTTTAACAAAATAGACTTTAAATCAGGAATGAAATTAAATGGTCAAACTCTTAAGTAACTCTGACTACAGCTGCAGATAGTTCAGTCGAAAACTAATCTTGGAAAACAAGCTGCATCCATTGGATGAGTTGGGATCAATTATATCGATCGGCATGAGGTCTTTGTCTTCATTAATAATGTTCATTCAATAATGTTTGTGCATCTAACAAATACTGTAAAATAAACACGTGTTCAGAAAGAAGACAAAGCTCATTTATTACTTTTATCATCTGTATCAGTTTGACTGTTTGTGTTGATTCGCACCAAACAGTCAACGTACCAACTGTACAGACGTTAGCTACAAGCTAGCTAGCAACAGACGCACTGTGTGTGTGTGTGTGTGTGTGTGTGTGTGTGCGCGTGTGCGTAGTCAGCTCAGCCTCTTAATGAACTCAGCAGAGACTCCATCTCTCTCAGCAAAACAATGAAATAAAATGAAAAGTAATTATAGCAAACTGTCTAACAAATTCTCATTAACAACAAAAATAATCAACATAAATAAATATTACATCTCTGAGAAGGAGTAAGAATAAGTATACACTTTTATGGTCTTAGCTCTTCTCCACAACTCAAACTATTAACTCAATATTTATCATATAAACTTTTGTCACTGGTAGCCTATATTCTTTTATTCTTTCAATTCTAACCTGGGTAATGAAGTGATATCTTTCATTGAGTTGTCCATGATTAGACATAAACAATACTATTTTTCAGAATTGTTTTTCTCGTAAGTTTTTGTAACCTTAGACTATTCAAGTTTGTTTTCTTGTAAATTAGTTTGTTTTCTGGTAAATCTGCCACTTTAATCTCAGAAAATCGTTTTTTTCCTCCTAAATGTATGACTTTGTTCTCTGAGTTTTTTCTCTGAATATTACCCCAAACTCTGTAATAATAATATATTTTTCTTTCCTACAGTGACCTTAAAATGCCGTTGTAAGAATTTTGATGCTTAAAATCTTGGTTGAAAGAATCCAAATTAAATTATTGTTGAATTAAATTATTACCCCTCAGTTGAACTGGGTAGTTTATCTCAGTAGAGGAAGGGAAGTCTAGATA
>NW_022281754.1:0-9792 GCF_004355925.1 Anarrhichthys ocellatus | reverse complement strand
TTGTGCTCATTCCATTTCTGTGCAAACAGATGAAATCAGATATATTTCATGTGAGATTTGTACGTGTCTCACATCTCAAACACATCGGCTATTTGGGCAGCTGATTTGTGTTTGGACAGCCAGTTCGGATTTTCGCAGACTTTGCAGAGAATGCAGGACTGGTGCTAGAAAGAACAAGAGACTGCAGCCATGCAAAGCAGCTGTGAGGTAAATCCTAACGACAGAATGCTAACATGCAGAGGATTTGAAGGTACAAGGAGAGTATAAGTGAAAGGTAACCAGCCACTTCACATAAACTATGCATACACATCAACTAAGTCACCTTATTCTAAAAACTGAAAAGCCTTTTTAATGAAGTACTTGTATTAGAATATTTGTCAGCAGACTAAGATGTTTCTTTGTTAATAATGTAAAAAGGTACGTTTTGTTTTCTGTACCAAAAACAACTACATGAGCTCAGTTTGATATAGATTATTTACTGTAAATTGATTTACATCGTACTCCAGATTACAGCAGTAAATATGTTTATAAGTCTACATCTAGTAAATTGTTCACAGTGTTTTGTTTTCCCTGTGCCTTTTTTCTGGTCAAGAATTATCGATGCCAAGTTTTGACAGCATTTTGGGTGCAAATTTAGGAGGCTCATCTCGCTACACAGCATGGAGACTAGGGCTCTATTGAATGTGGTTGAATTGAGGTTTACGAATGAAGTTTTGAATGTCTGTTGTCATATTTTATGATGCAACAGAAAAACAGGTAAAATATGATTTTCTATTATTGTGCTGAGATAATTACTGAGAGAAATTAGCCCTCTGTCGCTGAATGTGTTTCTGAGAGAGGGAGAAGAGAAGGGGGAAGATGGACTACTGTACACAATGTTTCTATAAGTTATTAATAATAATAATAATAAATTGTGTTACATAACATACAAAAACTAGGCCTTGTATAAAAAGGATTAAAGGTAAACAAGATCACACTCGAAAGGTGCACTCAGAAGAGTGCAGATTGTGTTTGCAATGACCACTGCTGTATTACTGCTTACCCTCCATCATCTAGTCACCAATGGCCTGGAAGGCATCAGTGTGTAAAACACACTTCATTCAAACTTAAAACAAGCGGCGATGAATGCAGGCAATGGGCAGCCAAAATATCATGCGGCTGCAGCAGAATGCGAGAATAGCCATGGACAGACACAGCGATGCACACTCACAATACCACGAACGCACGCGACTGTTCACATGATCCTCTCGGCTGAGATAACAAGAATTAGAACCGTGTGCAACAAAACTACAATAAAATACAAATAATTTCAGCATCAATTATTCTCTTTTCAGATTCAAGTCATCAGTTTGCTTTGGACGCCATGAGAGTACCATAATCACCCCTTTTTGACACCCAGCACTGCAGCACTTGAGCTCATGTTCAGCTGTGAGGTTTTCTTGGGGATGAGTTCACTGAATAGGTGAGCTTACACCAATGCTGGTGGTTGATACTGACAGACATGACAAACACAGACTGAACTAATAACTGCTCAGCAGCTGGCATTACTTTCAGCCGTGTGTGTATGTTCATGGTCCTCGGGCAGTAAGGGATATCCCACTACTTCCAGGAATTCCCCTTTCACAAAGTGCATGTGTTTTCAAGTTGAAAATAATGGAGCAAGAAATTGTAGCAGTGCTGATGAGGCTGAAAAGTGAAAGCACACTGGTGAGAGGATAGAAGCAGAAGAGAGATACAGAACTATTGTGAGGGTAAAGCCAACATTTGTCCTTTAATTCTCTCTGACCCACATTCCCAGTTAAAAAGCCAATAGGCTTTTCATTTCCTCCTCTCCATTACCATAGGGTAAACACAAACCTAGCGAGGAATTTCCTGTTATTCCATACGGAGACAGTTAGCATTCGCTAGCATAGCAGATTGCTTGGGTTTCAGCTAATATGTCCAAAAATGGCCACTGTGTTTGCACAGCATTCGTTTCACACTACACACCTGTATCCTTGAAAACGTAGCGGAGCGTAATTCACTGCACATTGTGGCTGTCTGGGAGGGATGGAGTTGTTACTGCAGGTTGTGTTTAAGCTCTTTGCAAGGCCCTGTCTGCAAGGAGTCTGTCAGAGAACAATTACAGGTCTTCACAGTAAGAACAGGGAACCTCAGGACAGTGCCTAATATCAGGTCAAGAAGTACCAGCCACTTGCCTAATCATGTCAGTTAATATTGTTCTTGAATGATGCATATGCACAAATACATTTCTACTTAAAGCTACTATGAGGCATTATAATTTTGTGTTGATCTTGGAGTGTTCCCCTAGCACCAGTTTCCCTTTACATAAGATTTTTACTGCAGCAGGGGTCTGACAGTCTGCCCCACGCAGTCCTGGTTCTGGTCCTCCCGTGCCTCCCTTCCCCCCCAGTGGGTCCAGCAATAAGGATTGAAAATCCAGCAGAGTGGTCTTTTTAGTGTAGTTATCTTCAGGGCTGTGGTCAAGATCAAGTCAAGACCCAGAAAGACATGCTGTGCAGGAGAGAAGTAATGATGGTGGGAAACCTGTCAGATTCCTTTCTGGCATAAAACAGGAGCAAAATCTTTGAGAGTTTCTTGGAAGGACAGATACAGTGTGTATGGAAACTACCAAAGTAAAGAGATAGACTGTGGGACACACTTGCCACCATGAGCGGGATGCACACATACACGGTTTGTTTGGTTTTGTTTCTGTGTATTTGCAGTGAAGTTGTGTAGCCGCAACAGTTTGCCGCATGGTACTGTCAGAGTTAAACAGGCCTACAGGGCGGTTAAAAGGGCACTTTGTCAAATGTTAGAAAATAACCCTGATGAGACTCCAACAAACTTATAGAAGTGCAATGTTAAATTACAGAAGTACTCAATTTAAAATCTTTCACGTCTCCAGTCTTCAACTTGTCACCTGTAACAAATAAAGCGGCAGTCCACCCTCATTGAACTGAAATGTTTTATTCTAGTAAACAGCACAGACCATGTAGAGAGGGTCACCGTTCAAAACAAACCAGCGTCTGTTCTCTCTGCAGCTATTAGTGTAACTGTAAGCAATCCTCCCAATGGTTCCTCATCAAGTTTACTTTTTCTTCTTCATCTTCACTTTTTTTATAGGACAAATATAACAGACATGATACTATACAGACTGTATGCATCTTGATAAAGACAGCTCAGAGTAGTTCGCCTACAAGGAAGGAAGGGAAGTTAAAGGCAGAAAAAAAAGAAATCTACCAAAATAAAGTGAATGGAGAATGAAACAAGTCCCCATAAAATCTGTTTGTGCTGCTTACTATTAAGCATCAGTCAGACAGAATTCAAAGGATTTTTGACCCAAATGAAATATCCACCATTTAGAGAAA
The DNA here is from genome assembly GCF_004355925.1 of Anarrhichthys ocellatus. Classification (NCBI taxonomy): domain Eukaryota; kingdom Metazoa; phylum Chordata; class Actinopteri; order Perciformes; family Anarhichadidae; genus Anarrhichthys; species Anarrhichthys ocellatus. The sequence goes on along the minus strand of NW_022281754.1, from coordinate 6,421 downwards.
TAAAATTAGTATTAAAACTGAGGAATAATTAAGTTGTACATTTTTACATTTCTTTAGCCGTCATTCTATAAATACCTTTAACTGCTAACATTACTGATAATTAAAACATATTGAGTAAGGAGCATTGTGTTACCATTTTCTTTCCCCAAAATAGACAAAAAGTATTTTGAACTGAAAGGCTTGTAGATTGCAATCAAAGCAGGAACTCAGAGGAGTGGGCGGTGGCTGGTGCATAAATAATCATACTAAAAACCTTCGCTAGGTATCAAAAAAAAAAAGTTTCACAGGATACACAAAACAACAATAAAAAATAAACATAATCTATTGCACAATGGAGGTATCAGACGACAGTATAAATGACGGTCGCGGTCTGGAATTGGCAAGTCTAAGCAGTACACTGCAGACGGGCTGAGGTCAGAGGGGAGGCTGGACAGAAACACATGATGAACAGATGGAGGGTCACAGTTTGCGGTAGGCTGGGTGTCAAGTATTAATACATTTTGGTACCAACTGAAATGTGCAAGTGTGGAAAAAAAGTACCGTGAGCAGGCATCAAATATCTGGTCAGATTTGTAATATTGTTACTCTTTGATTTTAAAAAAGTATGCAATTCCATTTTAACAATTTTAGACAAATTCACATTTGCACATAGATTTAACATTCCAGAGCTTTGTCTTCTGTCTCAAGTATTGTTTTGGTGTCTGTACCGAGATTCGGGTATCTTATCGCCAGTAGAATCAAAAAGGTCCAAATGACATCCAGCACTAGTTCTCAGTGAGTGTTGAGCATTCTAATAATCAAGTATTGGTTTTTGCTTCTGGCAGGTGGGCAGCATTTGGCACTTTTACATGAAGACTGCCACATTTTCTATGAAGCCCTCTGCTTCCTGGATGTTGCCATTTGTACCGTGTGAAAATATCACAACGCTGCCTGTTGATGCATTTAGAAATAGCAATGACCACAGAATGTCACAGTTGAGACAAACTTGCCCTAAACCTCCTCCCAGAGCAGTGGGTACCATTGCATTCTGTGACACTCAGATCTTTTCTACATTATAGATTTCTGTTCACGTTTCACAAGAGGGGTTTGCTTCCAAAAATGCAGCTGAGCCATCTGGCTGTGACCAAAAGACCACAGACACACTGAGACAAACATTTTAAGGAGACATTTTTGAATATTAGTCTTCTTTTTTTTGCTGTGCAAGGTGCACGTCACACTGTTGTGAACAAGTTTAGACGACTGAAAATGGCGTTGTTATCGATAGCTAATCTGTATTTAACTAACTGTTAACGGTCGGCTACGAGCTAGCTTGTTAGCTAGCAACTAGCGGCATGTTACAGTAATGTAGATTTTCTACGTTACAGCTGTTTTAGGATATAAAAGCCTTAAAAAAATTAACTAGTTGGAACGCCAGTCTTTCGGTGGCACGTAACATCAACTACAATACCTTGTAAACTAGGCATTCCTTATCAAAACAAATGGGTAGTAGCTGACAACAAGCTAGCCTGTTAGCTTGCTGCCAGCTATTACCCTGCACCATTTGGTTTCAATGAGGAATGAAAACAGGCATACGTTTCAATATGAGTAACATGTTCACTACAGTGTGACAGCAACGAGGTAAAGCCAATGTGTTTCTATGGCTCAGAGGTAGAAGGAAGCTCTCAGGAGGTGTTAGCCGTGTACAGCTTAGAGAAGCTGACTATCCAGGGACACTGCTCTCCTACAGGTACATACTTTGTAACAGCTACAGCAAAGGAAACATTCATGATATGTAAACAAGACAAAACAAAATGGCAGGGGAGAGGCCGTTCACATTTCTATCTGGCAGAATCGGTGTCTGCACATTAACTTGAGCATTTCCGTCCAATTTGAGTGAATTCACATTTTTACCCCCAGAAGAGCTAGTCAACACTTGTATAATATCTCAGGGGAGATATTTGACATTAGTTAGATATTTCAGTCATGCTATTGACCTTCCATCATCTTGTTCAATGTGGTGACTGGAGAGGCAAACGTAACACTAAATAACATGAGGTCATCTCGTCGTACCAGTCAGTGCAAAGCCTTCAACACCAAGACAAATTTGACATACTATCTAGTAGTTAAGCAAACTATGTTTCATCCCAATGTGCTTGTCCCAACTGTTGGATTAAAAATGACTTAAGTTTGTCCTGGAGATCCATTAAAAATACAGCTTGTTAGCATCATACAGAGAACCTGGCCCTGAAGACCATCATATTACGTATCACAGTCCTGGATGGGTATCTGACACAACCTAGACATTTCTGTCAATTAGACATTCATAAAGTTAGTTATGGGTAGAATGTTGAAATTATGAACTCCTCATAACATCGGGCAGTCAATTCAGCCACATTTAATGGAACAGACTGGAGCATTTAGGGGGATCAGCTAGCTTAGAATGAGCCGTTTTTGATCTGCTTCACAGAGATGACTGCCATGTTTCTACAGTAGCCCAGAACAGACAAAACAGTGGCTATAGATTGGGCCATTCATGTTTTGGCATTACATTAAAAGAAAGACAAGTGACTAAAACAGTAGTATATTCGCGCTGAGCACATTTTTGTCGGATTTGACAAAATGATGATGCCTTTAGAAGTTGATAAGGTGTGTCCATATTTCAAAATTCCAAGTTCAAAGTTCCATTAGAAGACATCCAGCACTGTATTACGATGATCCAGAGACCAAAGTACTGCTAGTGGTTACAACTGGTCTCAACAATGAATACTAACAATCTCAACAAGCTATGCTTCAACTAAAGCCTCTTTCTCCCTATATTTTTAAAAGTTATGGTAATGAGAAACTTCGTATGTCATCCCTTAAAGTTAACGTTAAGGAGAACGTACGTGCTCTGAGCAGATTCCGCCTGCAGGGCACTGACTGAAGCCTATGATTGGTCATGGACACACAGCAAATACAGACTGGCATAAATATAAATATGAAACACAATGTGATATTTGAAACTGCAACAGGAGAGCTCTGAGTGAGACAGAAAGTCTTCAGTGAATTAGTTCAGCAGAATCTGTTCGACGTTAAAAGTCCACATCCGTCCGTCTCACTCAAACACGAGTCAGCGCTTCAAGTTAAAAGGGACAACTCAGAGAAAAACCATGAAACATCAGAAACAGCAAATAATTCAAATTGCCAGCCTAATGACACCTGATCCAAACACTCTGCTGCTTGTGCTCGCTGGTCTGTGGAGCACTGGGGTGACAAAACAATAAAAGATTAATTTGGATGTTCTTTTAAAACAAAAACACATCAAAATAATAATTAAAAATCCTCAATCTCTAAAAAGAAAACAAGGTCAAACATAGAAAAAAGTGATTCCCTCATCTTGCCTTTCATGTGTCGAATGTGGTGTGACATCACAGCATCGGGATCGAGAGTACAGCATAGTTAGCTCTGTTAATATAATATATATACATTGGATAGAGGGGGTGGGAGTACTGCAGCGCCATCACAGCAAACTCCACACAGTACAGTCTCACACTACAGACGAAGAAAATATATCTGTACAATTTGTTTCTGTCACTCAAAAGAATATGTTGACATTTGAAGCTGTTATTTTCATTCGTCAGGGATTTGTCACATTAGAGGGAAACAGTGTAATGGAGCTTCATCAGGGTTTCTTTTTTTAAATATATATATACGCAGTTGAAGAGAAGTTGCTTTTTCTTTCCTCCCATTGTGTAACCAGACTGAAATTGTCAGTTAAATGTTTTCCCGTTTTCACAGAGGAGGAGCCACTGAGCCAGAGAAGGGAGTGTCTCTCCTGAAAGAGAACAAGCACATGCACTGGACTCTGGGGCCAGATTAACCCACTAGGGGGTCTTCATGGCAAAAAGCATGCTCCTACTCCTACTGCCCCCCCCCCCCCCCAGATTTGTGGTTATATGATTAACGCATTTATTTAGGAATATGTGCTATGTAAACACAATATGAACCGAAAAAGTAGAGCGTGGATCTTCGCCAGGTGTGTCTGCGACGACCACTGCTGTAATGTTCGACCGCGTCTAGACCGCAGGTGTATCAAATGTGTTTTTCACTTGACCGTTTCACGCGACAACTACAACGTCACTTTTTGCATCTATGAAGATGCCTGCACCGGCTCTGTGCAGACGCGGAATAATAATAACTCTGCGGCTGAACCGTGGCGATGCAGTCAAAATTGTGTGTATTGGTAGTTCCGTTCTGCCAAACACACCGCGCAAAACAAAAAACCAGTCCCCCCCCCCCCACCCACTGTGTCTCACTTGGGGCCCTGTTAAAGAGTAGTGAGTCAGGAGTCAGCAGTCAATCAATGGCAGTATCAAATTGGCAACCCACGAGAGGTCCTTGAGCATGCAGTCATAATCTGCCGACCAAAGTATCACGCAGCTTGCTGCAGCACAATGCGAGATTAGCCGTGGACAGACACACAGAGAGAGAGCCGCCAACACACTCACTCATGGCCAATCTCATTATCTCCGCCAGGCGATAATAGTAAATAATAGAGGCCTTAGAGGAACATGGTCAGTATTTGTCAGCCTGTAAGAAGTTGTATAATGTCTTGTGAGGCTCTACAGCACATCAGCTCATTAATAGGAAACAAAGCATGTAGTGCCACGAGGCCCTTATCACACCAGTTGATATTGGTAAGTGCAGAGCATATTCCTTAACAAATGTGCCACATAGTGAACCTGGGAATTGGTCAATAATCCAGCCTTATCTGGACTTGAGGTGAAAGTCCCTAATCTAGTAATAGTAGACCCCGGTGTGGTATCAAATTAAAAGGTAAACTGATATGGAGAAATATGCTTCAACTCAACTAGCATCAGATGAGATCAAAATCAATCATCATTTCCATACATCCAGTACAGAGTTTAACCTATTTTAGCACAAAGCAGAGGGGAACGTTAAGCCTCTAGCGGAAGTGAAAAAGAAACTACTAACATGGAGCTTTTCACTTCTCAACTCAGTCTGGCTTAAGTGACAGAATTTCCTGAGAAACAAAAAGTGTGAGAAAAAAGAGAAATTGAGGAGCGTCAAATCCAGTCTTCTCTCTAAGAAACAAATACTTAAGTATCACTGCATTTCCATAGCGTTTCCATGCCAGCAATACAACTCAACACTAAATGCAGACATGGTTTATAGCATCAGTAGCTCGATGATAAAACCGCGTCGCCCTATATATCAGGAAAAAATAAAATAAATCCCTTTAAGAAAACACCATGGCAGTCTGAATTGTTATGTTTCTACAATGCTTGTAGCTGCTTGTTGCTACTGATATTAGCCATATCCCCACACTGTGAGAAGCTGGAGGAGAAAAACACAACACGCTGAAATTCAAACCGTCGAGGTGTTCTGTCAGCAATCGTCCGATCGGGCCCAGTGAACGGATCCGTCTCATCACTGTCCAGCCACTTTAGTGCATATACACAGTGCATCCGTTTGTTTCCATCAAGGCCCTCTTCCTCCTTCATTTCTCCATCTCTTCATGTCAGCAGGAGAGTTGTCTGTTTTCTTTTCATAAATGCAGGGTCAATGGCCAGACTGGCCTGGAGGTTCTTTCTTTCTTTTCCATTCATCGAGTCATTGCGAGTGGGGGAATGTAAAATAATGGAGGTGCAAGTCCTGTGTTGTGTGTGGATCAGAGTTTGTATGAACACTTGGTAGAGTTAGTCCAGTGAGCTGCTTTGTGTCTGCATGTTTAGATGTCAGTCATGTTAGCTTGTGTGTGTGTGTGCGGTCAGGGTTCCAGGTCATGCGTTGGACATCTCGGCCTTGCTGAGGGCGATGGCCAGCTCCAGGTCTTCCTGCTCCTGCTGCCTGAGCCTCTTCAGCCGCTCGCGCTCGGCTCGCTCGCTCTCTCGCTTCGCCCACTCTAGCTGCTGAGCCTCGTTCCCAAACTACACAGAAAGACAGAGAAATATGACTGTTAAATAAATGTCTGATATGGCTTTATTCACATAAAAAGCACTCCTTCTAGTGATGTAACGGACCACTGTAGATCCGTGATCCGTACAGATCCCCCCCATCACGGTTCAGCACGCATGGGAACCGTGGATTAATTACACAGTTTAACGTTAACCATCAGTGCGAAATTAAGTGTTACTGACGATCGTTATCCGTCAATATTCAGTCAAACATGCATTTCATATTTTCAGCATTTTAGTTTTTCTAGTCTCTGATAATGTTACATTGTAAACAATCAATCCGTGCTTAAATCAACAGGAGAGCTGGTAACCGTGGCAGCACCGCCATTATGATGCGTTCAGGCTCTGTTCAGTGAAAATGAGTATTGGACGAAGGTACAGTGGGTACGGAAAGTATTCAGACCCCTTTACATTTTTCACTCTGTTTCATTGCAGCCATTTGCTAAAATCAAAAAAGTTAATTTTATTTCTCATTAATGTACACT
>NW_022281753.1:0-9795 GCF_004355925.1 Anarrhichthys ocellatus | reverse complement strand
GTCGGGGGGGGGGGGGGAGTGTTGAGTTTGAGCCCTGGATGATCCTGCGTTATGCAGGTCCAGGAGACCCCTCTCATGGTAGGCTTCACTTGCCTCAGCAGTGGATTTGATTAGCAGGGTGCTGTCCTCTGTTAAAACCTGCTAACTGTACAATTATGTTAAACAGCATACAAGTGCTCTTCCTGTTTTGTAGTTTCATTACATTTTTTGCTGCTGTGTTTGCATTGTTTCATTTTCAGTAGGCCTAGTTTATAAATGTTTGTTTTTCTTCCAAGAAGAATAACTTACGTAGGTAGACCTGCCTTACGAGAAATGTTCCTGAATGTGACCTGGAGTTTATGGGTCTTTACTAACGAAAAATCCCTGACAATGAAAACAGAAACACTGGGCACAATCCACACCGTCATCTTCCAAAGGTTTGGTAAAGGTCATGTACAACACATAATACACGTGACGTTTTGAGGAAAAACACAACATCTGTCATTTGATGGCATGACTGTAGCTGAGGAGCACATGGAAATTAGGTTTGAGATTTGCTCTGTACCTCAGGATAACATTTTGATTTAGTTTTTATTTCCCTGCTTTCTCTTCATGTATGACCACATATAATATATAATGTCCAGCAATATAATTGATCTAGTAATATATTATATAATATATAAATAACATTGTAGGCAGCATATTAACATACATTCCATAAAGGCTCAAATTTAATAAAAGCTTAAAAACTAATTTATAAAAATAACATTTATATTTATATTCAACACTTCAAAAATAGAAACCCTACTTGGTTTCATTTTTACCTCTTTACTTCAGATGTCATTCAACTTATTTTGACAAAATGAACCAAACACTGACAAAATTGAGGGAGAAAATAATGAGAATAATCATGAAACAACATTTAAATCACACCCTCTAAACTAAAAATAATTCTGGTTTGAATTGAAATCAAACGCCATTACTAAGCCTATTTACAATATATTTAGCTAAGACTGATCTATAGAGAAAACCATAAAGTGCATTTTTGGATGGATGGGAAAAACAACACTGAATGGAAAAGCTAATGACTCTTCCAGTCTGTAAAGAATTAATAAACAGTTACTGATTGGTTTGGGTTACTCTCAAACAAGTTCCTCCCAAATTTAAACTGTTAAATGTCTGTTTTCTAGTTGCTCTCTTATTTTCGACATGTGGTGCTTCTACCTTCTCAGCCAACTGAATCTTTGAGTTTTAGTTATTTATTAGTTATTAGTTAGTGTTATTTATAACATTAATTATTTACAAAAGTCCCCAAACGCGTCAACATATTCTCACTCTCAACTTGTCAAATACCGTAGCTTGATCAGTGGCCGTAGGCTTCAAACTATGACGCTCTACATACCCCTCTAGAGTCTTGTTGGGGATGGCGTGTAAAGTTTCTGCTCCTTACATGCATAGTGTCTTCTCAAAATAAACTCCTGTGTTCACAGGAAGCATACAGTTTCCCCTCATGATATGCATACAGTCCCTTTTTCAATATAATAAGTATATTTGTGACCCAGTGGTGCCGTCAGGCCCAGCAAAGCCTTCTCTGCTGGCCTAGACAGAATCACAAAGTTATAGCTATTTTATAATGTAATTAGTTTTCATAAATACACTACATGTATTCTAAATAATTTCTCCCACTAGCTTATTAACTCATTGCACAGCTACTGTCTTCCTCTGTTTCCCTGCTTCCAGCGCTGCTTCCAGCGCAGCTTGTTCTAAGTAGAGCTTTTATCCAATCAGATTTCGCCCCTATGCTGTCTCTAGGTAAGAAGAGAGGCCTGGAGGCCTTCAGAATTAGAAGTGAAACCCTTTGCAGTTTAAGTAAATGGGGACGATATTGTTGATTATCATAGTCTTCAACCAATCAGATTTTTAGTTTGACATGTTGAGCGTATTCTTTGACATGTCAGAGCCTTCCAACTGGCCTACAAGTACGTGATTGGTCAGTGGGCTAGTGTTGACATGTTGGGCAGTGACAATCCCAATATCTACTGCCTCTGTTGAGCGGACATTTTCAGCCCTCAAGCCCCTTAAAACATATTCAGGAAATGCAACTGGGGAGGCTCGACTGTCATCACTGGCGTCCATGAATCGAGAAGGACTTCTTACTGGAACTAAAACGCACGGATGTACTGAACAACCGTGAGATTAAACTCTTTGTTAACAAAGAAAGGAGGATGGACTTTGTCTTTAATCAGAATCAGAACCGTTTATTGCCAAGGAAGTTTGCACCTACAAGGAATTTGTCATTTAAATAGAGAACAGCAGCTTTGGTAAGTAAACTGCTTTTGTTTTTACATCTGCAGTAGCTTTAACTGCCATAAATATTATTTATGTCATTATGTAATATGCTTGTTTATATATTATTATTTGTACAACTTGTTTTTATGAATATGGATTTTTGTTTGGTTTTATATGTGATAGGAAGTATTGTTACATCCTATGTTGTGCTGGGACACCTTTAGTCGTGGCACAGCAACAAGGAGACACGTGAAGCGGCAGAAGTCTATATACTCCGCGCAAAGTGTTAAAGTGTTAAAGTTAAGTTTAACCGCCACTTTCCTTTTAGTCCATTTTGGACCGCACTGCCAATACACAAGTGTGTGTTTGTCCAGATGTGCGAGTGTGTCGGGCCATTCACGCAGCGGGAGGGGGGCTTTATGGAGTGAGAATGGCCGGTCTTTTAGTTGATTTAGCTTCACAGCGGCCCTCTGCCCACACTTAAAGGACCAAACAAGATCGATAGGAGACCCATAGCGCGAGAAAAAGAGGAGAGGAAGGGAATAGATGTACTAACATCACAGCCTCAAGTCCTGGCCGGCGGTAATCAAAGCCGTAAAACCTGATAATTACACCGGTTTCTCTGTAAGCAGGACTGACTGGGGGGGAGACAACAATGCTGGTGTGTGTGTGTGTGTGTGTGTGTGTGTGTGTGATGTTTTATAATACATTTTAAAGGCTTCCTCTCCTCAAAATGTTAAAGTGAATTAATTAAAAAAAACAAATTGTGCATATATTCAAATGAAATTGAATGACTTCAATTCAAATGAGTTTGAATACGTCCAGTGAACCACATCCACATGTGTGCAGATGCTCAGAGTTCCCCGCTAATGCTCGGTAAAAGTGGCGAGGGCTTGCAGGAGCAACGCTGCCGTGAAGCGAGGAAGTGAGTGTTTCCCCTTACGGTTCACAGAGGAGTCAAAAAGAGAGGGAGGCGTGGAAATGAGATGAATAGGAGCAGGAGGGAGGGAGGTGGGAGGTGAGGGAGAAAGAGAGAGAAAACACACAAAGCGTTGAGCTGGAGTGGGAATCGACTCGATGCCTACTGGCCATGAAGTTGGAGGAGCGTCATTCTGCTCCTGCACATTTAAAGACAATGAGAAGATGCACACATGACTGCAAACAGATTACAGTGAGAGAAAGAAGTATCTGATGTGATGATGTGAGACTTCATGCATTTTCCTGACTGATACGGGTGTGTCAATATCACAGCGCAACATCAGCAATGTGAAAATATTGGGGTCAGAATAAACCTGCAATAATCAGTATCAAGAGTATTTGGGTGATCAGAGTTAATTTCCAAGTTAGTTATATTGGAGTGGATATGTGTGAATGCCAATTTATTCAATTTTAAATAAATAAAGTATGGCTATGAAATAAATAAATTGCGTAATACATATAAAAATACATGTATATATATATATATTTACATGTATTACATATATAAGTCAATATAGTTGAATAAATGAATAAAGAGATTTTTATTTTTACTGACTACTTTTAATTTTATTTCAGGGTACTTTTGTTTCCAAATGTCAGATTTATTTTCCAGCTTTTTCATTTGTATCTGTCTTAAGGTCCATCTAACATCGACCGGGGTTGTGCTAGCTAGCTAATTATTTATCCCCTCTTATTTGTGGTCTGATGAACCGTAAATTCATCAAATTCATGGTCCCATATTATCTTTATTTCACAAGCTACTGTAGCTGTCATTTGTTGGGTTTGTTGTTTGCTGCTGTTGTGTTGTTCTGAATCTGTCATATAACCACGTCACATTCATTTGAGTATAACGGATGGAAATAAAATTGGGAGTGAGAATGTGTTGGTTTTTCCAGCGGCACTTTTGGTTGCACCGAGTCAAACCATGTCACGTTTGATTTGTGTTTCCATTACCAGTTTGAACTCGCCGAGTTCCTCTCAAACAAGCGTGTGTTGCGAGACTCAACTCATGTCTGTGCGGGAGACCAGAGAGAAAGATTTTAAAAGTCTGTGTGTTCAGCTCTCAGTACTTTTGTAGCTTCAAACAGAATCTCTGTGGTTTGAAGTTTAGTTTCTCTCCTGCTTTCAGATATCTGGTTTATTTTACTGTCATGCTCGCATTCAGCTGAATAGGAGTCAAGCTTTTAAATAACATAATAACTGGGGCCTTTAATTGGGAAGAATTTATAGGAAATTAAATATGTTTAACATCAAATTAGCAGAGCTGAATGGCAGCGTTTCTTCAATAAAAACAAGTCTTCTAATACTGCAGTAAGGAAGAGTACAAGCAGAAGAAGCAACAGTGAGAAGTTGAATGCATGATGTTCCCTGAGCCCTATGTTCCCTCAATCCTATGTTCTTGCAGCCCTTTGTTCCTTCAGCCTTGTGTTCCCCAAGTCCCTTCAGCCTTGTGTTTCCTCAGCCCTATGTTCCCTTAGATCAAAACCTCCACCAGTGCCATGCCATTGTTTCAATTCTCAATTGTCTATTTGTCCAACAACCCGATATCCCGAAAATGTAATTAGTGGATTCGGTCACGGAAGTGAACAAAACTAGCTGATACTTAGCTAACTGTTAGCAACCCAACTAACTTTGTGAGCTATTTTGGCATGCTAGCGCCAGATATAAGATATAAAAACATGTATATGAATAAGAGTATGTAGCCTTTGTAATGACAACCTTTCATTTGTTCAAATGTAAAAATGCAAACATAGAAATATTATTTGCCAATGCATGATGTTCCAAACAGAAAAAACTGAAATGCCAGCCAGTGCAAATATCACAATTTGTGGTTTATTACCAAGGGGTTTAATGTACACTGTAATATGAATTCATAGAAAAAGCTATTTATTCATGTACAAGTTACAAATACATCAGTTGTTTTTTTCCCACTCTTTTTTTTCAATGTACACAAGTTTCTCCTCTCCCATCGCTGTCCCATAGCAGCTTTACAACCTGGCAAGACTTTGCAGCAAAATGCAGATAAGAGAATTATGAAAAATAAAAATGCATTTCAGTCATCTCAACACATCCTCCGTATATGTTATAAGGAAGGAAGAAAGCAATACCAGGAAACTCAAAGTATTTTAGTTCTTTGTGAGACACATGACACTGGGCATTGTATTATGTCCCTGAAAATAAGTAGTTTTATGATTGCATTTTACCATTCTTACAAAACGGAGACAAAATCCAACAAAAAGCTTACTCCAAAGGCTTTACATTCGCAACTTTTGTTTCGAACATCAACATGTGCATATTACGGGATTTGGTGATGCTGTAGTGTAGAAACACACTTTTCTTTATGGCAGACAAAGGGATGGCAATGGTGAAAGAGAGGGAGAAGACAGTTGGCCTCTTCACAGAATTAAATATCCACAATCAGTGTGACTGGGTAGAAAAAAAACAACTGGATCCCCCAGCACAAGTCCATAGGGTTTGTCGATACGTTAAACGAGCCAAACGGCCTCTAACACATAAAATACTACTTAAGAACAAAATAAGACACAAAACAGACAAAACATACATTTTATACAATTCTGTTTCTATCACCCACATAGGCACCACATATCAGATTAAGTTGAATCTTCATCTCAAGTAAATTACTCTTTGTTTCATGTAGTGTGTATGTTTTACAGTGCAGAATATATGGGCTTTGATTAAGTAAGTATGTGTTTGTTGTATTTCTATACTTTTAAGGACCAAATGTCCCCTCATGATTAAAACAAGTGAGGCTCTTGAAGACATACTAGCTGATCTGCACCTCTTTGAGTTTGTCATTTAAAATATAGTAAGATAAGGTTTAGGGCAAAGTTGTTTGGCTTTGATTTAGCATTTAACTCTTAATGTTAACAATTACAATTTTAAATGCATAAACCATATTAAACAACAACTTAACATGACTTGAGGGACTTCATCAAATGTTGAGCTAAGAAAGAAAGGGATTTTTTTTTACTCAGGGAGGACTATAAATACATTGCTAGACATTTCGTGGGGATTCTTTCAAGCAGACTTATTAGCCATGCTAGTTAAAGGGATGTCAATGTCAGCTGACATGTCTTTGGTGATCCCCTGACTTTTTCTTTAGCACCATTGGGTAAAATATTTTAAAGTGTCCAATTCTTTGATTTATGACTAAATACCCCCAGAACTAATGACATTCCATCAGTCTGAGCTGCGATTTCTGTTTTGTGCCATTTAGCAAATACTAGCATTCAAATATGCCAAAACTAAGACAGTAAACATCGGCAACATTATACCTACATGAGGCTGTCATGCTGGCATGCAACCTACTTTTTGCTAAATATTTTTCAAAATATTTAGCAAAAAGTCTGGAGATCTGGTAAGGCGCTGCAACTCTTACTGCCAACATTCTGGAAGCCAGGCTAAATACCTACCGGCTCTAGGACCATACATGGAGCACAAGAAATCTTCCATCCAGATTTGAAAGATCGCAAACTTTTCTTTTAACCAAAGACAGCAGAGCAAGTTGCAAAAAAATTATACTGTTATATATTTTTTTTAAAATCAGGTCATAACATTGGGAGTAATTTATAATATATAGGACAGGTTTATCAAAACAATCAATGTATATATCCATAGGTTTGTAGAGCAGAAGGGAAATGCAGGAAGTGAATAAAAAAACATGACTCTGAAAAACAGCAGATCTGGATTAGTTATTAAATAATGGAGTAAAATAAGAAAAATAATTAGATTAATTCAAAGGCAAGGTTTATGTCTATGTTCTTGAGGTTCTGGGCATTTTTAACAGTTTGAAGATACACCCCCTGATTTATATAGTTATATGACCCCTAAATCTTGACCTATCCTCAAGGTGACTTTTGATGAGCGGCTGTGAAGTGTTTTGGGATTTATGAGTGCTACTGGACACTTTAACCAAACCAGAGGGTTCAACTTTAAGTTTAGTGTTGAGGTTTTTTGCAGCGGCTGAATGTTGGTGGACGTCCTCACAAGTATAGTAATACAAGCTTGTGCGTGTGGCTTTAGTGTCTCTTGTCGCCCCTCAGTGTCCGTCCATGCTCACTGTGCGTGTTGATGTTTGGTGCGTTGCTGCCGGCACACAGTAGTTAGGTTTGTCAGAGGCAGTGAAGCCTGGCAGACACACACACTGATAGGAGCCCACTGTGTTGATGCACTTTGCATTTTTACACAAGGACATCCGATTGTTTAGCTCCGAACACTCGTTCACATCTGTGGACAGAGGAGGATAGATACTTAACAGTTATGCTATGTTTTTATATGTTCTAGTTGTGTGTAAGTGCCCTCTTACCAACGCAGGACATGCGGGACAGGTCCAGGGTGTATCCATCGAAGCAGTCACAGGTGTAACCCTCCTGAACCCGGACACACCGACCGTTCTCACAGCCATTCAGAATCCCACACTCCTCTGCTTGCAAACCCTCAAATGCCTTGAATGGATCTGTAGCAGAAAAAAAACAAACCAACTCCAGAACCTTTAATGTAAACTTGTAATCCTGTGATAGTTGTCTGTACATCCGTCAGTACACTACAAACAGGAGCGCCTCTAGATAATTCAGCATACTTTAATGATGCAAATTTGCCAAAATGTAAACAAATACAGGCCAAAAAACCCATGGAGTTTGAGTTAGAGATCACAGTTAACTAACGGACTCCGTAGTTCCAAAATTTGAAGCATGTTTACCCTGTAAATAAAATGAATAACTGCAGGAGTTTATCTTTTCCAGCTAAGTCAACACAGGGAGCAGAACAAGGTTCCTAACATCTGGCTTTAATCCTCACAAAAAGTGAACTGATAAGACCACTGGCCTTAGTCGAGGTTTCTACTAAGGCTCCTTCATATGTCCTCTGTTTCTCATGTTTTTACCATAGATAAATCAAAGCACGCCCCAAAAACCCGCTTTTAAATTTTCAGTACAGAACATAGTTTGCATTAATGGCTCGCAATCACTTCCCACTGTGACACAGAGGTTTTCTTTTCAGCTACTGCAGGTCTGGAATCGGGACCAGCTGACTCTTGTACTTTCCTTTAAAGGAACTCGTTCTAATATGTTGTTCGTTTTATTGTCACTAGACGGCAGCAAAGCGCTGTGAAATGAATATCAGTCAGCGTTTGTCATCAGAGAAGCTGAACCTGGATATTTAATATAATACTCATTCATAATTTGCATTGTAATTCATAGTCTGCTTCACTCACAGCAGTTTGTACAACACACAACTGTCAAACGAACTGTAGATGCTCAGTGTATTACGCCAGCTCATTAGGTACTAATGCCCTCTAATACAACCAGCAATAAATCCTGCCTGTACTCCCATGAATGCATTTTTTAAAACTGTTTGAGAGAGGAGTTGATTGAACTTTAAACTTATGCTATAGTTTGTGCTGCTGTTGTTACTGAGAGGTATTTCTAATATCTTGTCCACCCAATTTACATCAATGAAGGTAGACAACACAGATCCTGTCATCCCTGTTGTTTCCCCGTATTTTATAATACGCCTACAATAACAGGGGTGTTTTAATAAGTTTCAAAAGATAAATACATTGTCAATAAGCTAAGTTTTGAATTGCATGCGTTCTGTGTGGACAATAACCTCTGAGATAAACTAAGTGAACATTTTCCAGCTAAATGGAATACACTACATGGCTGCCGTGCCATATAAAGCAGTGAAATCAATTAGCCACATTCACACATTAATTGTTTGTTCCTTTTTCTCCATTGGTCAGTTTAGTATTAACTGGTAAAGATCTTAGACCAGTGGGTTCTTTCAAGGGCTCTTGGTTGAGCTGATCATAACCAGAAAAAGGTTTGAGAGCCACTTCCTTCGACTGCTTCCTGGATAAACTCTATATTCTTTAACTTGTCCACATAACTGTTAGTAAAGTAATATTAGTAAAGACCTGATTGTTAGGTAATATAAAATAAATCCTGTGTTTCCTTGTCTCTTCCTCTGTTACTATGAAGGATGCATAAAATACAAATACTCACGGTCCACGTTCTCATAAAAAGGCAGGACAGCCTGCTGCTCGGGTGGTTGTGAATAGTCTGGGCCCACTTCATATTCATGGATCGGGCCAGCAACAAGGGCGTCATGACCGTACGCCCGCCGCCCGCCAAGGTTACACATGGACGCATAATCCTCTGAGAGAGAGACAGAGGGAGAGAAAAGACAAAAAGTGTTCAATAACAAATGCCAGGAGCTGCCAAGTTCTGCGATAATTAATAGATGTGAGAACCTAGAGATGACTAGGCGACTCATTAATCATTGGTTCCACAGACTTGTTTTGGCTGTGGCTATGTACTGTATAATTGCAATTTTGTGTGTATTTTACTATTGGTGTAAATGCAGCAGCTAACTGAGGAGAATTAATGATGGAGAGTGAGTGAAGATTCAGGGACAGTGACAGGGTGGCCAATATTAAACTGAAATCAATTAATACAATTCTAAATGTAGTTAAACTCTTCACATACAGTGGGTACGGAAAGTATTCAGACCCCTTTACATTTTTCACTC
>NW_022281752.1:5908-8408 GCF_004355925.1 Anarrhichthys ocellatus | reverse complement strand
GACTGTTATAAGATGCACACTTTCCATCTGGAATAACGTGAATCACAGCTGGTGGTTTCTAACGGAAAGAAGAATCACAACTTGGTGTCACATTTGTTTTTGCACCTGAACGTTCAGCAGAAGATGCGCACTTTCATTTTGTCCAGAAAGAGAAAAGTGATGTGATGTGTTTTGGGAACTGAGTCTGTTTGGATGGACGAGCTGTGCAGCTGAAGAGTGAGAGAGAAAGAAAACATTTATTTTAAAAGTTTCACTTAAACAAACAACAAAAAACAGCAGAAGAAGCTCCAGAGGAGAGCGGCTTCATGGATGGTGTCGCGTCTGAAATCCGTGAGTCGGAGCCTGCAGCTGGGATGCGCTGCGCATCTGAGCCGCGACGTTTCGCACCATGACGCGGGAACAAAACTGCACTTGAATGCAACACACCTGAATCCGACCCTCAAGGATCCACCATGTCCTCCTCACTACTGACGAGGTAAGGCTGCCTGCTGGCGTGCTGCCTGCACAGAGGAGCGCATGAGAAGTGAATTAGAGTGATTTATGAGAAGTGAATTAGAGTGATTTATGAGAAGTGAATTAGAGTGATTTATAAGAAGTGCTCAGCTTTGATGGGAGGTGATACATTCCAGAGAGAAGTTCTTCTTCCAGTGGAGATTGTTTGTGCTGTGATTGAGTTGCATGTGGTGCCTTTTAAATATTGACCGTGAGTTATTTTTCCTTGCAAGGAGCTGCAAAGCCCCTTGAACATTTTCTTTGCAGTACAGTGAAGGATGGGAGGTGATACATTCCAGGGACAGTTGAGGGTCCCCCCCCCCAACACCAGTTGATTTGTTTTGTGCTCCACTTCAGAAGTTTGGGTGCATATTTGCAACATGTCAGCATTATTGGACTTTTTGTTTGCAAGGAGGGAAACTTGACTCAAAGCCGTTTAGATAATCCTGGTGTGTGAAGGTTTTTCTCTTGGGGGGGCCAGAAGTCATATCCAGTCGGCTGTAAGTTACTTCCTGCCAGCGGGTGAGGTAATCCTCCCGCCTATACAGTATCTGGGATATTGCAACTCCTGGCTCTACATTCCACCCATCCAGCTTCACTTTATCTCCCAAATGTCACCAGCTATAAATACCTCATTCCTCTAAAACGACCTCTTAATATCTTAAACTTAAATCCACCTTGTCTCTCAGGGGAAGCAATACACGCTGACATTTATGATAAAGTGTGATGTTTTTCCTGTGATGTGATGTGTTAGGAGACATGAGTGTGCTGTCTGTCCGATGGACCGCTGTCATCCTGTGAGGAAGAGGAGGGAGAGAGAAGGACTGAGCTCAGTGCACATGTTCTGTCCCTCTGATAACTCTTTGGAGGAATGTTTGTTTGGGAGGGAGCCCATCAGCCCCATGAGCAGATTTTAATCTATTTGCCATGCACCACTGAGCATATAGCTTCAAAATGAGGACTCTAATTTGGTGTAATATGCTATGATGTCATTGCTTATCTTCCCTGAGGACGTGGAGCAGGAAAGGGACACAAATGACTCCTTAACTGATTTATGGTTTGATAAAAGCTTTTTTAACAGTAAAATCCTCTTTATTTTACTCACTGCGAGGTACACGTTTGTACTGAAAAGCTCCTTTTTTCTTTCTGTAACGAGCTAAGTTGTCAACTAGTAAACTGAACTAAAGGTCGAGTTATAGCACATTTATTGATGGCTGTTCAAGGTAAAACATACATAAATAATTTTCCATTTGTCATTTTGGTGTATATCTCTAAATGAGTCTAGTTTCTATGGATAAGAAGCCGCTGACAGGGACGGATCACAGCTGCAGTGAATTCATTGTTGCTTCTGCAAAGAAAACTCTGAACCAAAGTTGCCGATTTCACCGGAAATTGAGCCAGAATTAGAAAGTGAACAAATTAACTAAGAAGAGCGGCTTTTCAATCAAATGAGGAGAGCTGGTCCACCTTAAAGGTCAGACCGCCTTAAGAGAGTCTGGTTAGTTGTCGCTAACTTCGAAGCTAACCGCATCCAATTTTAAGTGAGTGCTACTGACAGAAAGTCGTGTTGGTGGAGTTACAGATTCAGATTTGATGTTCCACATGAAATAAAGTGTGGCTGTTGTAGGTCAACAAGACTGGAGCACATTACTAACGACGCTAACGACGCTAACGACGTCCACACAGACAGAAGCAGTAATCCAGGTCCAGCCGATTCCATTTTTCATCTGATTTAAGTATTTATCTAAAAC
The DNA here is from genome assembly GCF_004355925.1 of Anarrhichthys ocellatus. Taxonomy (NCBI): domain Eukaryota; kingdom Metazoa; phylum Chordata; class Actinopteri; order Perciformes; family Anarhichadidae; genus Anarrhichthys; species Anarrhichthys ocellatus. Next base: position 6,165 of record NW_022281752.1, on the reverse strand, counting down.
ATTCGATAACGAAGCCTAAAACAAACAATCCTCAACGTAAAATAAATCCTGCATGTGAAATAACCAAAACTGTTCCAACTTTGGCAAAATAAAGTGTGTTCATGTTCAGCACTTCATCACCATTAGTGTGAAAGTAATTATAGGTTTTACAGCCAAGCTAGCAGCTCTGTTTGGTATTCTCTCTGAAGACTCCTCCTCATGTCAAGTCCCACAACATATCCTCATATAACGGTTCGTATGATACAACATATCCTCAT
>NW_022281752.1:3692-5898 GCF_004355925.1 Anarrhichthys ocellatus | reverse complement strand
ACGGTTCGTATGATATAACATATCCTCATATAACGGTTCGTATGATATAACATATCCTCATATAATGGTTCGTATGATATCTAACAAAAAGTTACTCCTCATTTTTTCGTGCGTTATACGAAAGTCCAGCAACACGTGTCCATTTCCGCTCGTTACATGCACACGGTCCTTTCAAAATAAACTTCCGTCTTCACAGGAAACTCAGGTTTTGGAAAAGATCGTAAAACACTTAGTTAGGTTTTGGAAAATATTGACGTTTGGATTAAAATAACTATGGAAGTTACTGAAGTACTCAAGTTACGTGACAAAAGCATCAACATTGACTTCTTGTTTCACACGGGGAATGAAAATCGGTCTCCTGGTGAGAGATCGTGTTTTAGTGGTCTTTATACGTCCTTGTTCATGATTGAATAGATAACATAAACAATTCCGTGGGATATCTACGAAGTATTTTAGTTTGTCGCTGAATGAGAGCAGCCTGTGTCCCACCACAGCAACCTGATGGTCTCTAAACAATGTTTCCAGGTCACTTTGAACCAGGTCCTGAACTTGTGCACACCAAGCCTTGATCTCCATCAGAGTCAAGGTTCAGTCAGATAAGAGTTTACTGCTCTGTACTTTAATGTTTGAGAGGTTTGCTTCAGAGCAAGGTTGCGGTTGTGTTTTTACAGTTAGTGAGTTTCACTGTCTGTCAGCAGGATCGTTTTTCCATTAAACTTGATGGACACGTCGGCGTCGCGCCAAGGAACAGTTGATTTGGGGTTCTGGTGGTGATCCAGATGTGTGACTTCTGCCACTGAAATATTAGTGTTTCTTAGTTGTAATTATGAAACTGATGGAGACAGAAACTCCCAGTCCTACAGCTTCAAGACTACTATTCTTATGTACTTATGTATGTACTTATGTATGTACTTATGTATGATTAAGTGTTAGATGATGTGTGTTTGGGTGAAGAAGTTTGACAAGGAGTCTTTTTGTTCCGTCGTGTTTGTCTGTTATTTTTTATCCCCGTATTACTTGCGTGCATCTCTGCATGTTTTCCCATAGTTGCTCCCCCTACTGCAGACAGCCTGAGAGGCTCTGCGTCAGTCAAAGTGGCTGTGAAAGGATAATCTCATAATCCCCGAGGTATGACGGTGTACCAAGTTTGTCCTCCCTGTCGTGGAAGAAGTGAAGCGAAGCGAAGGGAATGGAAGGGAAGGTGGTTGAGCAAGAGTCTAGACATTTAGGCAACAACAAAATCTTTGATTTATTTACCGTCTAACAGTCTCAGACACACAATGACATTTGACGTCTTCTTTGTGACAATGTTTTACTACGTCTTCAAGCGAAGCAGCTGCTGAGGACACAAAGACCCTCCACTGGTGTTCAAAGAGGCTCGCCGTGTTAGTGCGCGCTGACCGAGGGCCGCTGAGCGCTTCGATTGTTGCTGCCTCATTCATAGTCAATGCGGACCCTCGGGGGTCTGGGATGGACCAACGGGGCCCTTCACGCTGGACATCTGTTAAGAGTTTGTGTCAATTCATTCAGCAGCGTGCTCCATTTAACCATCAAGACCCTCCATCAGGCTCGCCCAAGACTCTGGGTGGGGTCCCAGCTCGATCTCCGGGGCGGGGCGGGGTCAGAGGTTAAGACCAACACTTCGGTTGGAAGACGTGTTGCTTTTAGAAAACGTGGTGGGTGTGCAGATAATTGTGAAAGGTCGCCACAGAGAGCTACTTAGACCCCCACAAAAAAGAAATGTGAAGGAGCAGAGGTCTTCAGTCAGGTGTCTGTGACACGACTCGCAGCGGGTCAAAGGACACATTCTCACCTGCAATGCACTCGGCGACACGATGCTAATGGCAGCATAACCGCGCGGAGACGTTGTTTATTTGTGCAGGGTGGGAATGTGAGCGCTACCTGTCTGTCAGGGTGTGTTTCAACAAAGGTTTGTTAGAGGAATTATCAATGAGCCTCGTTCACCTCTGAGAGAACGACGCTGCACATGTAATCTACTTTCAATTATGGTTCTGGCTTTCTGACAACTACAATAACAAGATGGTTATCGTGCCTCGTTCCGTTTCACCATCGCGCTCCCGTTGTTTGTTGTGATATAAATCCAGCGCACCCCTTTCCTTTGCAGCGGTGCACTTTCCCCTGGGTTTGTTATATATATCTATATATATATATATATATATATATATATATATATATATATATATAT
>NW_022281752.1:526-3682 GCF_004355925.1 Anarrhichthys ocellatus | reverse complement strand
ATATATATATATATATATATATATATATATATATATATATATATATAGAATGGTTTCTGCTTAATCAATAAATATTCTACGTATATGTAATAACCACGTAAAGCCTATTTTTGCGTTCTACTGTGTGAATTAAATACTTGGCAAATTAAAAGTACTTTCTCATTTATTTAGGAACTTTGATACAAAATGACCGCAACCAGCTTCAGCAGAAACTAAAGAAGAAGAAATGAGTAATTATCATTCCAGCTATCACTGACTATGTTTACATTCATTCACACAAACACAAGGTAATCCTATGAAGATAGTTTGAATCGACTACAATGAGGTGTTCCCATGAAGAGAATTCTTATCAAGTCAGATTTTTGGAGAAATCGGAGTTAGTATGTGTGTGTTATTATCAATTTAGACAACGCAGTTGTCTATCACGATATATGATTTCATCACAATGTCACTCCGTTGAAAGACGATAAGTTATCATATTGAATTATCGCCCAGCTCTACTTTCGTCCCAATAACTACATTTTTCTGCAGCCGGGAGGCGTGTTTATATTTTTCGGTCGGGAAGAAATTCTTTGTTATAAAGGTCACACGTGTCCTGATTGGCTGAAGGTATTGTCTGGAAACGGTAGGTAGGGTATATAATGCACATATTTAATACAAAAATACCTCATTTGCATATTTAAACATACATTTTCATGAAACTTGATATACAAAAAATAATTGTCTTAATGACAGTGATTGAAGCATCATGGTAATATATGAGTTACATTTTTTATGCTTTTCACCTGAAGCGTCTGTAAGAGTATAAAAGTGTTGTATTTAACACTTTTATAATATATTGGTCATATATTTGTAACCTGGTTTGATTATCAGTGAATTGCAAAGTTTGATCAAATGATTAATTAGTACTCAATGGTTCTATTTATGCAGCCATGTTCACATAGAATATGGCTGCATTGGCTTCATGGTTTCAGTCTTATTCTGTTATTTGTGTTTCTTCTTCTTCTTCGTCTTCTTCTTCTTCTTCTTCTTCTTCTTCTTCTTCTTCTTCTTCTTCTTCTTCTTCTTCTTCTTCTTCTTCCTCATGCGAGCGACTAATCTCAGTCAAAATAAACAACTATGGTCTCGCATTGATTAAAGCCGTTTCCCTCTCCCCGCCCCGGAGCTCCTCACTAATGTGCTGCTATAGTCTTAATGAGAGCCGGAGGAGGCTGACCCCTGCTCACCTCTGTGAGGAACCCTGTAGGGAGGGGGCCAACCAGTCAGTGAGCAGGGCTGCTGTCTTTTCATGTTCAAAAGCTGCAGCCAAAGATCAAGTGAAAGTGAGAGGAATGACTTCATCGTCTCTGATTTACGACGGTTTGGTCTTTATGAAATGAATATAAACCCTTCTCTCTACCACAGATGGTTTAAACACACGAGAAACATCTGTAGCTTTGTGCATTGATGCAAAAACAAACTTTAAGTGTTGGTGATCCATATGAATGGGTTCATATCATCCAAAAAATGAACCTTTTGTTTCACCAAAAGGTTTTCCAATCCATTTTTTAATGAGCAGCAATAACTGATTGTTGCTCTCCTTGTAGCTCTGGTTTGTTCTCCACCATCTGGTCTGTTTAGCTGCTAAATACCACAGATGCACCGTTTGTGATTCTCTTTGCCAATTTCAGATTGTTTTTAAAGTCTGACCTGCTGAACTATAATTGACAAACATTTGTGTGACTTTTCTATCATGAAAAATTGAAATTCAGTTGTAAATACATGACGTTTTGTAGTGCAGTTTGAATAATGAAACATATTGTGCATTAGTAAGCTTTTAAAAGACATTTTAGTGACAATTGCAAGTTACAAAATAACAAGTTACATAATAATAATTGTCTCTTTTAGAAACCCCCGTAAATTTAGCCTTTGAGGTTTTCAATCAACCCGTATTTCACACACTGGTTGCCACACATTTAAACAAGGATGCAGACCTGTGATGGACTACAGGACTCAAGTCGTACAAATACAGCCAGATATTTAAAACAGTGTAGTCTTTGGGGGTCAGGAGGTAAGACCTGCACACACAATGGCCCTTTCGTCATGCAGCTGAGATACTGGGAGCAAAATAAAGTCTGTGTGAAAATGGAAAAGGCCTCTCACGTCTATCGTGATTTATGAGCCCATTACCTCTTACGGTCAGCGCGACCTTCCTTGTTCCTCCGATATGAATTCCCCCATGTAAGGCCAAGACGGGAGCCAAGGTCTCTGAAGGGAAGGGCTGCTCAGCCGAGTGTGAGGGAGTGTATCGTTTAATTGGACAGGGCAGCTACTGACCTGGGACTGAGCCGCTCTGGGGTTTTATGGGAGATAAAAGAAGCAGAACAGACTTGAGAGAGATAAAGACGGGAAGCTGATGGAGGAGGAAGTGATATGTGGGAGGGAAAAGAAAGAGAGGACGTTAAGTTGCTACTCTCCAAATGCAACTCGTCTTAGATATTTTTCGTCTGAGTGTGTTAATGAAAATGACATCCTTGATCACAAAACAGACTTTATAAACACGTGACACGCTGTCAGCAGAGCGGTGCCAGGAAGCAAACCAAAGAGAGGGGCTTTCCAAGAATCACTCGTCCTTTGAAGAATCAGAGGGAGGAAAAGACGGAGAGCCACAGTTGTTTGAAGGTAAAGAAGTGACAGAGGGCAGCTGGTAGAGCAAGACAGACTAAACACAAGGCTCAGTAAAGCTCTTATCTGGTAGCAACCATCGACGGGGAAGTGGACTCAGTCACCGTGACGTCACCCATCGCTTTGTGGACAGTCGTTTTATTGCCTTGAGTTCAGCATTTTGGACGCCGCCATCTGGTTCTTCTGCGAGAGGGTTGAGCAACCGAACGCTGAACACGACATTTGTAGGCGCCCAAAATGTAACAAGTAAAGTTACTGTGAGGAATTTTTAACTGGTCCTGGATCAGTCTCAGTTTGATCCTGATCCTCTTTATGACCTACATCAGTAAACAAGACCATCAGAGAGAAGATGGTCTATTTCTATAGAGTTATAGAAATAGACCAGCGGGGCCTCCAGCAGAGACCGGTCCACCGTGGACAGACCCAGATCCTCCAGCAGAGACCAGTCCACCATGGACAGACCCAGATCCTCCAGCAGAGACCGGTCCACCG
>NW_022281752.1:0-516 GCF_004355925.1 Anarrhichthys ocellatus | reverse complement strand
CCAGATCCTCCAGCAGAGACCGGTCCACCGTGGACAGACCCAGATCCGGCTTCACCTGCAGCTTTGGACCTGCAGTCGGAGCTCTGGAGGGAGGAGGTGAGCTCAGCTCCCGGCAGCAGCAGCGTCTCCTCCTCCTCCTCCTCCTCCAGGAGCAGAGCTGCTCCTCTCTGGGAGTCAACACCGACACCACGCTGCTGGAGACCCAGGACGTATTGCTGGACCCGCTGGAGGGAAGGGAGGCACGGGAGAACCAGAACCAGGACTCAGAGGGTCAGACTGTCAGACCCTGCTGCAGTAAAATGAGAGGATTTCTAAAGAGAGTCTGGTGCTCAGAGACACTACCACTTTAGTCCACAGGGACCGCCAAAATCACACAAAATGAAACTTCCTTCTAGTGACTTTAACTTTTTGACAACACTGTGAAAGGATTAAAGTCATGAGACGAAAACACCGACAAATCTCAGACCAGACAATGCCGTGGTAGAGACCTGTCAATCACTGTGTAGCCCCGCCCTA
>NW_022281751.1:2500-9797 GCF_004355925.1 Anarrhichthys ocellatus | reverse complement strand
GTGTAACACGTGTATTGGCATCAGTGTAACACGTGTATTGGCATCAGCGTAACCTCTTTTTATTTGAATGTATTAGCATTAACACAAATACAAGAACCTAGAATTAGCTTAAGTAGCAAGAACTAGAAGAACCCATATAACATTTGTTAGTACTAGTAAAATATTAGTGTACCATGTTGACTCATATTAGTATATGTTGTTATAACATTTATTGGTGTTATTACAATTCATTTTTTACTACTGGAATAAAACCTTTTTAACTAATGATTGTGAGTATAAAACAAAAATGATTGTATTCGTAAAACATTTGAATACATTTTGATGGTTATTATGAGACATTTGTTAGTGCTGACATTTCCCTGGTGGCTCTGACAGGAGGATGAAGAGGAAGAAGCTCCTCCTCCAGACTGCAGTCGCAGCATCTGTAACCCGGTTTATGAAGCAGCTCCAGAACTTGCTGAGTCCAACACATCTGAAGTCTCAGTGAGTCATAGTTTCATTATGACATCAGTTAATACAATCATTTAGGTCTACATTTTTACAGATTTCAACCATTTGGAGCTTTTAAATTATTAAGTCAGACCATAAAACTTGACAATTTTAGACTGAACAAATGATTAATAGAGTCAAGTCGAAATACAAGATGTCAGAATAACTGAATTTACTGTCCGTCTTCCTGCAGGCAGCAGACAAACACGAGGTGGTGAACGGAGGACCGTACGACCTGCTGCAGGACAGCTGAGCTGCTCACTGCTGGACTGGAACCCTCATAACCGTTTTTATACCTCTGTGGACGGAAAGTCATCTGACATGACTTCATCATGGACTTATGACCTGAGTTTTATTTTCTCCACTGCTAAAAAGACAGCAGCAGTTGTCTGGTCTCAGACTCTAAAGGTTTGTCTTTCTGAGAACTGAACCGTCTCCCAGGCTGTCGATGGAGGATTCAAATAATCATGACGCGTTCAGGTGCTCCTCGTCAACTTCTGCAGATTTTTACAAACTGTAAAACTGGCAGATTTGAGTCATTTCATCCTGATTACAAACAGAACATAAATAAGATCCCTTCAGTTTCAACAGGATTTGTTCTCAGGAAAGCTGCAATTTTTTAATTTGTTTCAAATTATCTGCAATAATAAACAAGTTATGTGAAGAATCATAAATGTGAAGTTGAAAATGTTGATTAAAATAGCAAACGGTGTTGAAACATTGTGCATCGTTTTTCTAATTTTAGGAAACATTCACCAGCTCTTTCATGTTCATGACTCCTGAAGCTCTGATGAAGGAAATGTATATATGAAAAGATGTCTTCAATGACAAGTTGATTGGATTAGTTGTTGATTGGATTAGTTGTCAGACCAATAAGTGAAATGCAGCGTAAACCGACAAAACGTTTCACATGCTAGATTTCAAGAGGAACTTTTAAATGATTAAAACGCTTTAAGTCAAAGCTTAAGTCTTAAAAACTAAGTAGTGAATTTAGTCCAAATCGATTATCCACAACCAGGTATGGCCGAGTTCACTTAATCTTGTGATTAAATTCAATTTCGTATCAGCTGGAACGAAGTAAAAGTCCACAGCTTCCAGTTAAAGAGTTTATTTTCTAACAGAAACATTCAGACGTCTTCAGTCACGTCAGACATCCACAAGCGATAATCAGATATTCTGGAAAAGATGGCCGGTTTGTCTGCGTCACACCGCCTGCTGCCCCACGTGACCACGCCAAACAGGAAGTAGGCGCCACGTTTCCGACACAGCAGCGGAGCTCCGGAGTCACCCTGCAAGAGAGAAACTAAAAGATCTTCATCTGAACAAGTTATTTGGTTTGAAAGTCGGTCTTAATGTAAAGCGATAATATCGTTTCTAAAGCAAACTCATCACTGGAAGTTTTACAGTTGAGGGATCTTAAAGGGATCTCCATCAAAACTTATTTCAGAGACTGAAACATAACCGACAGCGGGGTCCATCGGCCTCAGGGTGGAGTTACCATGCAGGAGGTGGAGCCTGCAGGATGTGAACAGATGTGGGAGTCAGTGATGAGTCCTTCCCCCCACTTCTCCCTGCAGGTCGTCTGATTAACCAAAGTCAGTCCGACGTGGTGCAGCCGCTCTGGATTGATGTCCTCTGTACAGGAAACAAGACACAACCGCAGATTTATTACAGAGACGCCTCAGAGGACGTTCTGGGACGTCCGTTCGACTCCGCCTCTGTTGTGTTTTAGACGCGAGACCAGAACTCTGCATGTTATGTGGAGAATACCTGTTGCTTTCAAGGCTCCCCAGCCGGTTGTGACACAAGACCAGCTGTCATCGAGGTCCTCGTCGTCCTCCTCATCGGGGACACAAACTGGAAACACACGAGAGCCTGGAGACACGACCAGAAGTTCAATATTTCACTCATTGGAACCATCAAGCCTCAGTAAACACACGATGCAGTGCATGCAGATACTACGGACAGCTTTAAGTGTACAATCTTTGTGTGCTTTATGTTCAGGTGTCCCCACCGAGTCTGGCGGGCACGCTGAGGCGGAGCAGTGACAGGTCAGAGGTCGGGGGGAAGCTGCCGTCCTGTGGCAGATTGAAGACCTCGTCCACCGGGATGGTTTGAGACGATGAGAACCGGAGGTCATAAACTCCCAGAACCACCACGTCCTCTCTAGCTCTGCAGGGACAAAACAAAAGTCAGCATTAACAGCAGAAGTACCTGACGTAGCAGTGTTCTGCAGTGAAGACCTAGCAACAGCAGTAGTAGTACCACCTGTTAATGCAATGTTGTGCAGTGTGGACCCAGTGGCGGTGGGTACATGACGTTTTGCTCAACTGCAGTAGCAGTAGTACTAGTGCAAGTAGTTGTAGCATTACCTGACATTGCAGTGCTGTGCAGTTAGGACCCAGCGTTGGTGGATCAGCGCTCCGCTGCAGTAGTGGCGTCTGTTGGACTGCAGGCTGACCTGCCAGGGCCAGAAGAAGGGGCAACACTCGGTCACGTTCCCCACAGACACGGTCCCGTTCTGGGACACCGAGAGAGCAGCGAGGCCTGGAACCTTCTGACAGCTGGAGCTCTGCTTCTTACCACACGTGTTCTCTGTCATGCAGGTGAACAAATGCAATCATAGAGGGGTGGACAGAATAACATGAACGCCCGTACACCGTAGTTTAATGCACATATAAGAGTTCTCTTTGCAGATTGAAGTAGAAATACAGCGTAATGTCAGAAGATACCTTCAGTACTGACGTCATCTTCATGCGAGATGTCCTGATCTGTGAATGAAGCATGCCACATGTCACACTTCCAGATACACACTCGGGTGTTGGATTATCTGAGACACATACTCATGATGTCGGAGATCCACTGAGTGTGTTGTTGGATTTTGGTGTAGACTCCTGGTCTTTTTGCTCGTCCACAACCGACCCCCCAACTCACCAAACCTGCCAGCTCATATCTCCTGCCGTTGAAGCAGGTCAAAGGACCTCCAGAGTCCCCCTGAGACAGAAACAGGAACATGTTGAAGACAGAGGCAGGACAACAGAAGACACAGCAAGATAAAAAGAGACTAGACAGAATAACAGACAGCATGACGAGACTAACAGAACAAAGACAGTAAGACAAAGAGGATGAAGAGAGGAGACAAGGAAGACAGCTTAACTGAGACTAGATGGAACGACAAAGACAAGACAGAACAAAGTCAGAGACAAAGTGTAGATTCTGTCGAGTTGACTCTTAAGCCAACGGATTTCTGTCTCTCGTGTCTCAGACTGGTTCAAAGGGTTCCGTAGTCCAGATTCTGGAGCCTGATGGTCCAGTACCTGGCAGGCGTCTGCTCCTCCTGAGTGCTTCCCAGCACAGAACATGGAGGGTCGCATCCTCCCGCGGTAGTACCGGTCACAGGCTTCAGGGGACAGGATGGTCACGTTCACCTCCTGCAGTCTGTTAACTCGAGGTCCATCTGAGGAGGAAGAGGAAGAGGAGGAGAAGGTTCCTAGCTGAGTGAAATGAGCCAGAAGTGTCAGAGTTGCTGAACTCCTCTAAAATAAGGAAAGGTGCTTCAATGCTTGCTTCTCCTTCAGCTGAACCATCCTTTATGAGAGGAAATCAGATAATGACATCCCATGATTCCTTAGCATGCACCTTTCTGCCATTCACAAAAACAAGATGGTAAGAAGTCACGGACTGTCTTTAAGAGGACGTAGTCACCATGACATCACCGTCGGTTTGTGGACGGATGTTTCGAGCTCTGGTAGAGACCTGTCAATCACCGTGTAGCCCCGCCCTAAAGCATCCCCTGCTTTATGGTCTGTTTGACTCTAAATGGACCATAATGTACTAAATGAACATCATGCTGTATTGAAGAAGACTTGAAACTAGAGATTGAGACCATAAACTCATGTTTACAATGTTTACTGAGGTAATAAATCAAGAGAGAAGTAGAGTCATTTTCTCATAGACTTCTATACAACCAGAGGAGTCGCCCCCTGGTGGACACTAGAGAGAATGCAGCTATGACACATGAAGCTTCGGCTTCACAGAAGTTGAGTCTGAACACCTCCTCACTCTCTCGGGTGGACCCCCAGCCCGTGATGGTGCACTTCCTGAGGGGGGTCAGCGGAGACATCCAGATGTCGATGGGTCTGACGAACTGGTTGAAGACCAGCGGTTGCTGCAGCTTCAGCAGAACCAAGTCGCTCTCTTTGGTCCGAGTGTTGTAGGCCGGATGGTTGCTGATCATGGAGACTCCAACCACCTGGACAGGGAGTTAACGAAAGAGTCAGATTCTGCTTTACACACCTGAACCTGGTCTAGAATGTACAAGGTCCTGACTTGTTGTCGGGGTTCATGAGGATTATCCAGGTCGTGTTTTCCAGCCAGAACCGTCCAGAAAGAAGCTTTATTGTACCTGCAGCAGGAGACACATTTCTGAAATGATGGTCCACGTAGACCTGGTCTAGTCCAGATCTAGACAGATGACCTCTGACCTTTTGAAGCAGTGAGCAGCAGAGACGACCCACGTGGGGGCGATGATGGCTCCTCCGCAGGCCGACATGGAGGCGAACCGGAGGGAAACCTGCCAGGGCCACGAGTTGGCCCAGGCCTCCTGACCCCCGATGATCCTGGACTCCAGCTCCTGTTCTGGACTGAAGGACCGCACCCCCGACAGGTCTGCAGTCAGACCACAGAAGGTTCAAACTACAGCATTTTATATTTAACAACAATTTATGTAAGTAAATTTAATTTGAAATTGATAAAAATATGTATTAGCTCAATTATTTATAAATATAATAATGTTGTATTTTAATATTAATTGATTCATTTTATTTATTTTTACTACAGTTAACACATTTGATATGATGTAAATAAATACCTTAAACAGGTCTTTGCTTAAATATAATTTTATAAATACATTTCAAAAACGACACTTTAATGTTTTCTGTATTATAATTCAGAACATTTGATGATAAATGCTAAAACTCTTTATTTGAAATGTAACGCAGCACAAACGTTACCGAACATTACGAACTTACCTCTGAATCCAAAGTATCCAGAGAAAGTCTCATTTAAAGTCCCGTTCAGCTGATTCTGGATCAGACTCGCGTGGAGAGCTGCAGACACAGAACAGATCGTCTCAGTTCAGACTGACCTGAGAGCAGCTGTTCAGCTGAACTGAACCACATGAAGGTGTTTCTCACCTGAGTGAACGGTGAGCAGACACACCAGCACACAGACAGACAGCATCCTGTCTCACCGACCAGCGAGCGCGCTCTGATCCGCTGTGACGTCACACTCTTTGACGAGTCTCACCTGTGTGATTAGAAACACCTGAGACACCTCCAACCGTCACGAGGACGTTACACCCGAACGTTTAAGTCAAAGAGGAAGAAAAGAAATGAAAACAAACATTGTTACAAAAATGAATATGTTGTAAAAAAAATGTATGTAATTCAGAGTTTATGAATGTGGTGTTTATTCATTTTATTAGTGGATATATATGAACAAATAAATCATAATAATAATAACAATAATGTATTATTATTATTATAAATCCTCTTTTTCTTCCTCGTATTTATTTCCCGACACACGACCAGCGGTTGTGATTGGCTGTCACCTCTCACACAGCAAACAGCTGTAGTGTGACAGCGTGCTTTTATTTTGACAGGCTGTCAGCGGAAGTGTGCTGCTGGTGTCCTCCCGGTAGAGGCTCGGTAGAGACCAGTAGAAGCCAAGCAGCGAGCAGTCATGGCCGGCTACAGCAGAGAGGTGCAGCTCGCCACCGGCTTCTTGTGCAGCAGCTCCGGAGCCATGAAGCTGCTGCAGCTGCACCGGAAGCTGCTGCAGCGCTGCGACGTCAGCGAAGAAGAGTTCTGCTTCATCGTGCAGAAGTGTCCCCGCTTCCTATTGGTCCGCGGGGAGCGGCTCGAGGACTGCACCGTGGTGGCCAAGACGTCCCTGCGGCTGTGCAGAAGTTACAGCCGGGAGAAGAGCGGCGGCGGCGGCGGCGGCTGCGGCCACCGGGAGGAGAGCGGCGGCGGCGGCGGCGGCTGCGGCCACCGGGAGGAGAGCTGCGGGGGGCACCGGGAGGAGAGCGGCGGGGGGCACCGGGAGGAGAGCGGAGGCTGCCAGCAGCTGCACCTCTGCAAGTTCTTCATCTATGGAAACTGCAGGTTTGGCAAAGGCCGGTGAGTCGCTCAGGTGCTGAGGTTGACTCTTCATCTCTCTGATACCTGCTCAGTAAAAAGCCATTTTTTAGTTGTAGTATAAATAGTAGTATAAAATACTACAACTACTTCTACAAGATAATTATCTGCTCTTGTTTTCTTACTCATTGAGGACTATTTCCTGTGTTTTCCTCCGCTGCGGAGTGATATGAGACGAAACGAAAGTTAAGGAAATGAAACCTGAACCGCAGCTGAAGATGAAGGATCTATAATTATGATATTTTAGAGGGCGTGTCTGTGACGTCATGGAACAGCTGATCCATCTGTTTTCCAGAGAATGAAAGTTGAAGAGAAGCTGTGAGCTGGTTCAAGAAATAGAAACTATAGAAGTGATGTTACTTTTCACTTCATGGCCATAAGTTTGTGGACAGTTCCTGGCTTTGGTCTCTTGGTTCCTCTGAAGATATAAATATAATATTTCTGTATTCTAACAGTTCTCTCTTGACAGGAACATCCCAGTGCTGATGTGTCTCATTACATCTGTTTTAAGGGTTCATTTAGTAATCAATTCATTTTCTGTTTCTGTTTTATTTCACAATAAACTAAATCAGACTTTGGTTTTAAAAGGTTGAGAATCCATCGATTAA
>NW_022281750.1:0-9798 GCF_004355925.1 Anarrhichthys ocellatus | reverse complement strand
AGTTGAACTGGGTAGTTTATCTCAGTAGAGGAAGGGAAGTCTAGATAATAACTATTGATTGATCATCCTTTCAGCAGCACTGCGGGGCAGAAACACTGGTCTCATCAATGCAGAGATCATCCGGCGTACAGCAAAAGGAGAAGGAAACATCACAGTTACATGCACCTTCACTTTCTCTGGAATAAAGAAGATCTTCTGTAAGCAACCATGTGAAGAAGGAGACATTCTCATTGAAACAGAGGATGTCAGAGCTCAGAGTGGCAGATACAGCATTGAATATACAGCAGGATTGTTTCCAGTACGGTCTACAGTTCTGTATGTGAGCATCACAAAGCTGACTAAGTCTGATACAGGAAAGTACAGATGTGGTTTGCACAGATCTTTAACACCCTATCCATCATACCACGATATTGAGATCAGAGTTGAAGAAGGTGAGTTTCTACTGAGAGAATTAACTGTTCACTGACAGCTGCTGATGTTTCAAACACCTCGATGTGTTTAGTCTAACGATTATATTTAGAGCTGCATATTTTCATCATTGTAAAAACTGATGAATGCTCCTTTAAATCCAGAAGTTCAACTCTAACATATCAGATGAATGCAGACTGTCCCACACTACAGCTGATTTGAATAGTGTTACACCAAACACATTGATTATATTCTGCATTTCGCTGTATGATTAGAAATGCATTGATGCATTCACAGATAATTAGTGTTATTTAAGTGAAATGTTACCACAGATTTCTATCTGTACAATTAGTATCTGATCGTGTAGTTGTGTTCATTGTTTTTTTTGTTTCTCAGCTCCAATCTCTTCAAAACCAAACGTGACTCTTAAACCTCTTCCAGCATCAGTCCCATCAGCCTCCACACAGACTACAACACAGTGTTTGAGCTCCAGTACAGGAAGCTACACACCTTCATCAGCCTCCCCCGAAGGTACCCAGCAGTCTCAAAAGGAACAGACACCAGCTGCAGGTTGGAACATTTTTTTGTTATAAAGTATTAATTTAATGACTAAAATATTTAGTTGATGTTATTATTAGCTTGACAGTGATGCAGGCTCCCAGATATATTGTATAATAAAGTGTAAAACAAACTTGTTCCTCTGCTCAAACAACCACAGGTTACACACTGATGTATGTGGGTCTGTCTCTGGCCGTCATGATTGTCGCGTTATTGGCAGCTGTGGTGATATTTAGCAGGAAGAGGGCCAGTAAACCCAAAGGTGAGGAAACAGGAAACAGGAAAAACACACACACACACACACACACACACCCGTACATCTAAAATGGAACATTTAGCTAATGAAGAAAAGTGTTTCAGATTATTTTCAATTGAAAGCTAAATCCTGCTAGATGTTCCAAGATTATTTCATGTGATATATCAGTGATATCATAAAATAACTATTCATATACGGTATAAGATTTTGTAAATTGTGTCAAGCTGAACTTAATAGAATCAAATGAACATTATCATTAGCTATTTAAACTGCTATTATCTCATCAATATGCATCTGAAGTAACTTTTTGTAAAAGCTGTAGTGTAGGCTGTGTCGTGAATAGAGATGATCCAGACAGTAGAATAAACTCTTGTAAACATTTTGAGAAAAAAAAAAAAAAAAAAAAAGAAGTCAAGTTAAATAATTTAGAACAAAAAAAAAAAAATGAGTCTAAAGACAAACAACGTCTGTCAGTGACTGGATGTTAGGTGCACATTAACAGGTCATTCAGGCTGATGGGGTGCAATAATTCTTAGTGGAAGAACATATATAAGGACTGAAAAAACACAATTATACAATGATAACATTCTTTCTGTAATTAATGAGCTCCAAAGTAGCATTAACAAATAGTCAAATTTGACCATAAACTTCTCTTTATTTTCAAAACGATAGCTCTAATTCCCCCAAAACATTTTTATTTATTCCTACTCACCCTTTAGTCCGGTCTAATTGGGTGGGAAGAACTCTTTTTCAAATCCAAGAACAGAAAGAGGTCTAAAACTTCCAAATGTATTATGCCTCTCAGATGTCTCATATATAGCGTATTATTATATTATATATTATATTTACACAGCTGAAGAACCCTGGATAATTATTGGAAGCAAACAACTAAAGCCTCAAAACCTTTTGAAATCTCTGTTTATAAAACACAATATAAAATATTACTTCTGTTGGGAATAACATAACCTCAAAAAGGGGGGCACCAATATGTTGGGAACGTAGAGGAGCGTGTTTGGGTTATCAGCATCTAACAAACTAAATTCTTGACATCAATAGAATTATTAATGTCAGTAACAATTATTAATGATTATTAATAACGGGGCACCACCCTGCGAACAGGGACCAATAACCAAACGATAAAACTAAGTCTCATAATTAGTGTTCACTCGCAATGTCAACAGTCTGAGTACTATTACACATTCAGAGTGAAAGTGAAGGTTTAAGTTCGAGCACAGACCACATATACAGCTATCATCACAATACACAAAGTAATCACAGACAGCTGCTCTTTAAAATATACCAGAGTTTATTACGTTCCAATACTAATGATCTAGTCAACTAATATCTAAACTAACAACAACTATACATTCATGAGCACGCTATCTAAAATCAACAGACGATGAAAAGAGGGGTGTGTGTGTGTGTGTGTGTGCGCGCGCGCGTGCGTAAGGGGGAGGAGCGAGGGAACAGCTCAGCGACGTATGACGTAGTGGGACGTGGTGACGTCCCTCATGCGTGAGACTCAAAAATGGCGGATAGCCAACAGGAGACCTGGCGTCTATACGTGCCGGTAGCCGTTTAGCACGTAGCTACATTAGCTCAAAGCTATATGTGTGTGTGTGTGTGTGTTAGTAAAAGAGAAGGGAATAGAACAAAACAAAATTAAATAAAACAAAAGATTAAGATCCTCTGCGCCGCGCTGGAGTACGGAAGATTGCTCTCTCAGCTAGGGGAGCAAGAACCGCGACTCTTTGTCTCAGCCGGCGGTTCTGACCTCCTGAACTGATGAGAAGCAACTTCGACCTCACTAGGCGGCTAGCTCAACACAGATCACGGTAGCATGAAATACACTAGCTTCTCCACAACCCCAACGATCTCAGCGACCGTTAGTGTCGGCGATTATTAAACATACACCACATTATAAAAACGAACAGTACTTTAAGCACACAAACAATATAAAATAAACACAAATGAACTCTCTAACTCTGCCCAGACTCTATTTCGCCTTACGGTACGATGCAATCATGTTGATTGAGGGGGGGCTCTTCTGAGGGGTTCTTCTGAGCTTCGGTGGGCCCGGGCAGCGCGGCTGCGGGCCGCGGGAGGTGTTCTCTCGGTAGGAGAGAATCGCTGTCGTCTGGATAAGGGCTTTTCGCGTCCTTATGGCCGGAGCAAACGAGGCGCTTGGTGGAGAGTGGTTCTCTCTCTCTCGCTCTGAAGAAGTCTTGCTTCTTCACTTCTGCAGGAATAAAAAGGTTCGCTTCGTGGATACGAACAAAGATAAAATAGACAGTTTGGTGAATTCGGCCAGCGAATATAAACTGTTAGACCTAGGATTTGGTTGAAAAGGGAAACCACGTTGGTGTGCTCCCTAGCTCGACGGAGGTCGAAGGGGAAAAGGCATTGAGGTGGGGGTTGCTGGTAGTTTTGTAGAACGGTGGCTGCACCACAGGGGTCCTGGGGTATCCCTGCTCTCGTCCAATTAGATTGCAGCGCTGCTTTCAGGTACCTTCAGGAACGCATAGTTTTTGGGGGGAGGAAACTCACACCCTAATGTGAATTTCTTCAGAGCTGGGGGTTTGGTGCTCATCAAACTACAATCAGGATGAAACCTTTGCTTGCAAAAGGGAAGGCCTGACTCTCTTTGTTCCACAGCACATGTCGAAGCCATATAGTCAGATCCCAACACTTCTTTATGAACTAACGCACATTAGAATCATGGAACAACATTGAATAAAATACTAGGAATGCAATTTAGTATCCCGAGGAACACAAAGATCCATCAATAAAAATCCAAAATCTGGAGCTCAACTGGAGCACTAGGACTACAAGGGGAATTTAACACTTATCAGATATAATTATGCACAATAGTGTTCAATCATTTACAGAACTTCAGAATAAATTCACATTGACAAATATATATATTTTAGATCAGGACCTTTGCAGGATGTTATCTTTAAAGAAGGAACAAAGAAACATTTCATTGGCAGAATATACAACATGCTGAAGGAACAGCACTTACTGCAAAAGTTGTACGATAAATGGAACAAAGATTTTAAACAACTCAAAATGAAAGAAATTCTTATATCTCACTAACAGTATTACTGCAAATAAAAATCTACTCTGTCTCTCGCCCGTCTCTCTCGTGTGTGAATCTCACTTGAGTCGGAAAGTTTGTCAGAATACACATATTTGATTGGCTGAGTAGCATCACATGAGAATATTTACAACGCATTGGAGTGTTTCCCGGACCGCTGAACGAGTACCATAAAGGCTAGAAAAGCTGCACGAGTAAATATTGAAGCGCTCCGTCAAAATAAAATAATTATCAATTATCAATCGGTTATAGGCCTAGAGTCCGTATACAACGTCGTCTGGGTCCGGATCCGGACCGCGGCCCACCTATTAGTGACCCCTGCCTTAGAATGAGCCGTTTATACTTTCATAGGGAGTGTTTCCTTTTCACGGAATTCCCCATATTGCACCACGTTTCTACAGTAGCCCTGAAAGGACAAACCAACCACTGGTTCTATTGAGAGCCTTTGGCATTTTTATGTTACCGTAGTTCTCTGACACACATTCTCACTACTAGATGCCACTAAATCCTACACACTGCTCCTTTTTTGTCTTATATTAATGTATTTATTTTTACGTTAGCTGTATACCATCTTATACATCAAGGTATTATATAGGTTTGTTTGAAAGAGATTGAAAGCAAATATCATGGTGGAAAGAATAACATTAAATAAAGATAATCCTGCCAAAAAAAATAGAGCACAAAGGCGACTCTCTTCAAGAGGAGTGGATGTCTGCCCCAAACCTTTCTAGGATTCTTTTTTAAAAAGAAGACGTAAAATGCTTTTTTTAAAGTTGTCTCTTTGACCTGATATACTGAACTGCATGCCTTTCAGAACCTCCTGTGGAAACTGAGTACGCTAATGACACAGAGGTGAGTTTGAGTAAATCTGGGACATCACAGCATCCTTCATGTTTGTGAAACCTGCTAATATTAATACGAACCCCTCTTCTTCTCCTTCAGGCCAACCGTGTGTACGAGGACATCAGAGAGGAGGACAGACGGAGCACATCTCCTCCTGTAGAAGTATCTACAGTTTACACTTACATCAAATACACCAAACCACATGGTGTCGAAACCTCAGACGAATACAGCTTGGCCAACGCAGCCACTTCTCAGAAGCCCGTAAGTTGCAACTGTGGGAGGGTTTTAGGTTTTAGGCTTAGAACACACATGAAGGCTACATCCACTAAAATAACTGGTCATGGTTACAATTTTCACACATTTCATAAAAGCGATTTCTCTGTCCCACACCAAAAGACGGCTTCTTCTTTTTTTTTTTTTTTTTAGCTTTTTAGATTGACAGTACATTTGCCTTTTTTGTTTTGATCCAGGTTTTGAGAAGTGGTCTGAGACAATTCCAAGTAACTTAACTTTGGTAAAAATATTAAGTTAAGTCAATAAAGTTGGAAAAGAAACTCCATCGGTCTATTTTTTTCATCAAGAGAGAAAAGAAACCTATTAGAAACAGGAACCAGGCCAGTTTCTGTTCATATCTAGAGCCTCACGCTTCCATTGATTCAAGGTACAAGTCCTCAGAGTGAAAGCTGCACCACAGACAATAAGTTCAATACATTTGGAGATAAACCCTGTAAACGGTTTACATGATATGAGGAAGCACACACGCTAAGAGCCTAAGTGATGAACTTTGACCTCTCTTTGTTTTCTTGCAGATTGAAGATGCTTCGAGTAAACTATTGTACTCTGAGGTAGATTTTGCAGACGGTCCAGCTGCCTCGCTCCACAGCGCCCCCCGTGGTAATGCAGATAACGTTATCTACTCCGTGCCGCGGGTAGAAGACACTTCACCTCCCCTGTACTCCATTGTTACTTCACATCAGCCGTAGCACAGACGCTGTCAACGCCACATTCTCCATCAGTGGTCAACAGAGGAACACAGAGGGGTTTGAATGAGTAACGTTCACACCACAATCTGTTTCTATCATGTCAGACAACTGACGTTATTTTGAGAACTGTTATATTTGTTAACTGTTAGTTTTACAGTGTGATTTAAAATGTGACACCTAACAGCAATGACTGCTGGGGAAAAAAGTTAATATATTTAGGTTTGAGAAGATGAGATGTTTCTCTAAGCTGAAATTTATATATACTGTATATACAGTATATCTCAAAATATATGTATATATATTGTTATTGCAGTTAGACACAGTATTGTTCTGTATTTGTTAAACTATAATTAGTTTTGTTTCGGGGATCTATTTGACATGAGAACAATGGCCTGTGAAAATATGTACCGTATTTTGATATTTATGAAGTGACCTCTGATTTTTTTAAAACAAACTTCACATAATTTTATGTGTTAGACTAAGGTGTTGCCTTCTTAAGAAACAGGAACCAGGCCAGTTTGATAAATATATTTAAAGCCACAAGAGAGAAGTATATGCAGCTCAATACTAAGATATAGATAATTAACAGTTCACATGAAGCAGCATACATACTGAAATGATGCTCATGTGACAAACAGGCGAGTAAACGAGTAAAAAGAGTGCTGCAGGAATGAGCCCCAACACCCAGAATTGGGTTAGTAACTAAAGGTTACCTCATCTGAAAGTCAATTTTTTTTTTTTTTAAATTAGTTCAGTTCGTGATAAAATAAGTCAGTTAATATCCCACTCTTGAATTTTGAAGCTTTTACATGTCTTAAAAAAGGTGGCTGCTAACAAGTGAATAAATAATAATAATAATAATAATTATTTAATAATAAATAAATGAAATACTGAACGTCCTCCCACTGAACACTGGTCCGCCTTTAGCTGCGTGGTGGGGACTTGAAGGGATTCCACCGCGGTGTAGTTTGTTAGCGTTTTACTTATGGTGACTGTATTTACCCTTCAAAGATCATTCAAAGAAGATTATCTTACTGAACAAAAAGTGTCAGTATTATACATGTTTGTTTGCTAAATTACGTCATCCCTGCAGCACTCTAGCAGCCAGTCACAGTCAGTGGTTGATACTGATTGTAATGTTTTAGATTGTAAAAATTCTGATTACCGTATATCTACTGATGTTTTTTTTTTTAACATTAACACATAATATAAACAAACCATTTTAAATTCAATCCTATCAATTCTGTGTGTATTTCGAAATAATTGTGACCAATATATTACTGAGTGAGACATTTTACTTGTCAGTGCTCTTTTGTGGACAAAATAAAAAATGTTCTATGTTACTACAAACGTTTTTGGACGTTCTTGGATTGCATTTAACAAAATACAAGAATTTAAAAGTTTGTTTATTTCTAATGCTCAGAAACGCTCGATAGTAACACATATTTTAGCTTGGAGCTTGGTTTTGCTTTGCTATAGTATACAGAACACAAAACCCTGCTGATATCTAAAACAAAGAAAAGGATTACATATAATGTTGGTTATTATTTTATAATAACTGGTATGCACATGATAGAAAAATAGCATCTTTCAGAACTTTAAGGCTCTGTAGATTATGTGAATATAGAGACAAAAAATCTACAATTAAAGTACAAAATATAATACAGCGGAAAAAATGCACAAGGAAGGGAGTAAAGTAGAGAATGTGATGTGTTTGGAGGAGGGGCTCCATCATTTAGTGAAGTGAAGACTGAAGAGAGGCCGCCTTAACCATCAGAACCTCAAACATGGACGGTCGTCAGACTTTGATCTGCTTCTTCTTTTTCAGTGAGTACGCTGACTTTCTGTTTCTATCACTCTCTTATTTTACGATGTTATTTCTTTCAGTCGGTCAGTTAAGCTTTGCAGGAAACAGTTTCTCTTGAGTGAAGTGTGTTTCATCACATCTCATATCAGTTCAAGACATATTGTTGCTTTCTGTAGTTAAACAGGATGATCGGTTAGTATGAGTCACTCAGTGATGGGGAACTAAGATCTTGAAATACTATAAATAACACTGTAGAAATATTCTGTTACAAATAGGACCCATGCACTCACATTTTTACTTAAGTCAAAGTACTACAAGTATCAAAATGTACTTAAAGTATCAGAGGTAAAAAATACTCTAATATGCGAATGTGGCTCATAATTCTGCATTGTAATTATTGATGCATTAATGTGTTCATCACTTTAATGTTGCAGCTGGTAGAGGTGGAGTTGATTTAATTACTTTATGTACTGCTGCATAGCTGATTTCCTCCTGGAGATCAATACAGCTTGATTATAATCTATAATAAAACATAATTGACATATTGATTATATTCTGTATTTGTTATCTAAGTCTGCAGAGTAACTGACGGTATGGAATTATTGTTGTTGCGTAGAAGCACAAAGTAGCAGAAAATAGAAATGAAGTACCTCAAAACTGCACTTACAGTACTTTGGTAAATGTACTTAGTTACTTTCCACGAGTCACCAGCTACCTCACTTTGACATGACATCATTAAAAGTACTGGTGACTTTAACAAAATAGACTTTAAATCAGGAATGAAATTAAATGGTCAAACTCTTAAGTAACTCTGACTACAGCTGCAGATAGTTCAGTCGAAAACTAATCTTGGAAAACAAGCTGCATCCATTGGATGAGTTGGGATCAATTATATCGATCGGCATGAGGTCTTTGTCTTCATTAATAATGTTCATTCAATAATGTTTGTGCATCTAACAAATACTGTAAAATAAACACGTGTTCAGAAAGAAGACAAAGCTCATTTATTACTTTTATCATCTGTATCAGTTTGACTGTTTGTGTTGATTCGCACCAAACAGTCAACGTACCAACTGTACAGACGTTAGCTACAAGCTAGCTAGCAACAGACGCACTGTGTGTGTGTGTGTGTGTGTGTGTGTGTGTGCGCGTGTGCGTAGTCAGCTCAGCCTCTTAATGAACTCAGCAGAGACTCCATCTCTCTCAGCAAAACAATGAAATAAAATGAAAAGTAATTATAGCAAACTGTCTAACAAATTCTCATTAACAACAAAAATAATCAACATAAATAAATATTACATCTCTGAGAAGGAGTAAGAATAAGTATACACTTTTATGGTCTTAGCTCTTCTCCACAACTCAAACTATTAACTCAATATTTATCATATAAACTTTTGTCACTGGTAGCCTATATTCTTTTATTCTTTCAATTCTAACCTGGGTAATGAAGTGATATCTTTCATTGAGTTGTCCATGATTAGACATAAACAATACTATTTTTCAGAATTGTTTTTCTCGTAAGTTTTTGTAACCTTAGACTATTCAAGTTTGTTTTCTTGTAAATTAGTTTGTTTTCTGGTAAATCTGCCACTTTAATCTCAGAAAATCGTTTTTTTCCTCCTAAATGTATGACTTTGTTCTCTGAGTTTTTTCTCTGAATATTACCCCAAACTCTGTAATAATAATTTATTTTTCTTTCCTACAGTGACCTTAAAATGCCGTTGTAAGAATTTTGATGCTTAAAATCTTGGTTGAAAGAATCCAAATTAAATTATTGTTGAATTAAATTATTACCCCTCAGTTGAACTGGGTAGTTTATCTCAGTAGAGGAAGGGAAGTCTAGATA
>NW_022281749.1:0-9804 GCF_004355925.1 Anarrhichthys ocellatus | reverse complement strand
ACACACACACACACACACACACACACACACACACACACACACACACAAATGATTGGCTGACTCACAATAGGAAGGATTATAGTTCATAGCTGTCTCACAAACCCACCACATATCAAATGATAGAGAGTTTGCTTCGAGACAGCTTCATTTTCAATGACGGAGCTCGATCGTACTTGATATGTCGAGACAGGCAAGTGTTTTCAAAGCCCCATAACTCTGCTGAATACTCATCCATCACTTCTTTCAGCTGAGTTTTTCCAGAGCAGATTTGATCATTTTTTAAATGCTATTTTATGGTATAACGCGATACTTGGATTTGTAGTTCTAGACTGTCAACATTGAACCGTTCAGTGGCTTTGCTTATCCACAAATAGTTTGTGCAGTGTATTTCAGCCTAATTCAATTAGCCATGCAAAAGAAGCAGAGCAAAAGCCCATTCATGCAGCTGAGAGTGCCCTCTCTGTGACCTCTGTTCATTTTACACACACACACACACACACACACACACACACACATACTGACACGGGCACAATCACACTTTAGATGGAAGGAACCCCACCACATTAAAGCCTTTCTTGTTGCCCTGCATTCAACCATAATGGAGGAATTCATTGTATTCCAGTCTGCACACATTACATGACTTAGGCATGAGCCTTTTTTCGCAATTTTTCCCAACAACGGTTGGCGTTCGTTTCTATTTTCATATCATCCAATCGCCAGGGAGACAGAGGCTCAATGACTGAGAGAGCTTTGAGATAATAGAATCTTTATTCAGGCTAAGCTTTCTGCAATTTATTGAAGAGTGTGTTGTTGTATTTAAAATATGTAACATTACTGTTACTCACCACGTGAGTCTGTTACGTGGTGTGACTATACTACATCATGTACCGTTTAACATTATTATCTTATCTTTTATATAATATGCCAAATCATATCCATAACTAGGGCTGTACTCAATAGTTCAAAGCTTCAGTAATATTGACGTTAGAACAGAAATGATCTTACAGTCTTCCTTTTACGCTCTCTCAAACAACATCAACATCAACAAAATCAACATTTATTGAAAAAAAACATGATTCCAAAATCATTTCCAAAATTCACATGTTTTTATGTAACAAAGTATTCATCTTCAATCCATATTTGTAAGCCGTTCTTAAACAACATCTTGTACCGCTCGCTGCACACACCAAGGGAGGCACACACCTGTATTAACGGGACAATCTAACGGTACCATAAATTACATTTATACAACCACAATTGCACAAAATTATATTTTTCCCATTTTTTATGGGGATGACATCACTTTTTATGTACGTGCACAAAGCAGAAGACGTCTATTATTTTCTGCAACATGGCTGGCGAGACTGTGTTTTTTTTTTTCCAGTGACAACTTTGTATGTATTTAATATTCAACAAGTTTGCAAGACGAGTCAAATCACACACAAAAGCATTTGTTGGCTATTTTTATTGAACCGATGACTAACTACTGACGCCTATTTCTTTGAGATCTGTGGCTAGTGATTACACTGTCCGCCTTTATCGGAATATTCTCTCAGTTAAAAACACACAAAAAAAAGATGTTATTGATTTGGTGGCGGTTCCTATTGGCCAGTATAAGGTAAACACTGGTATCAGTGAATCTGCCTCTGGCTGTGCAATTTCCAATCAGAATGTAAGGCTAATTGTTGTTAAGGTGTTTTCAGCCAAAGACCCTTAAAAATAGAGAATATACTGAGGACCCCTTCATGCACGTCCCTTTAATACTTTGATGTTGCCTATTTTTTTTCACACTTCTATAATCTTAGTTATGTGAAAGAAACGACATGAAAGGAATGTATTAGAACAATGCTATCCATATATTAAACATATTTGCAGATTCGTTAGATTAGAACGTAATCTCTGAGCTATTATAGATTTAAATATTAAAATATTTGTTGAACTATGAAACCTTTTGTGAAAAATAAAGAATAGAAATAAAATGATTATTTAAATGAATGAGTCTGAAGGCCTATCACACTGTCCACGGACTCCACTTTGAGATTCACTGGACAGTAGATACAGTAAACACACACATACCGTGCACAAACATCCTCCCTCTCAGCTTCCAGCAGTCTGTTTTGAGACACAAACAAGAATTCTGTTCACGCTTCACGCATTTCGGTCCTCAGGAGAAATATGATGTGCCGTGACACTAAATATTCACTCCAATATGGTGGATAAAGAAGGGCAGTGTGTGTGATGTGAGTTTGTATTTGTGTGTATCTGTGTGTGTGTGTGTGTGGTGTGTGATTTATCCTACCAGTGGGGGAGGCCAAACATGGCATGAACAAGTATGCCGGCAGCTTTGTCCTATTAGCGCACTGCTTTGACTCTCATTGAATCTTAAGTCTGCATTTATCTTCCGCAAACACACACAGGTATTCACTCAGACGGGACAGCCACTCTGTGCTAGATTCATGACTGAAGGCCCCCCCCCCCCTAAAATAAACACTTTTGTTTGATCTCTTGAGATAATTATTCCTTCATGCATAGTAAATAACTTGCAGCAATTCTATTAAAGTAAATATTTGGTTATTTGGAGTCAGTTTTTGAAAGTCAACACTTTAAACCCATTTTAAATCTTCCGCTTTTTAACTCTGTTGGGATCAAAAGTGCCACTGCAGCATAATTAGAACTGCAGGGCAGTGACGCATCAGTCAGCTTTCATCAAATACATGCATGCACTGATTAAAGGTGAGCAAATTCAACACGAAGTCTGTCATTAACAATGTGTTGTAATTGGCAAGATTCACAAACGGGGTTGACTGCGACACACTGTTCTCTCCGTCCGTCTGTTTGGTGATGCCGTCGGCTAGATTATTTATATTATTTTGCTCAAACTTCCCAAATATGCTATTTTAGACCTTAAGGCAGCCATCACTGTTGAAAGCTGATCCAACTCGCACTTCAGCGGGGACCTTAATACAACCTCTGTGTGTTTATGGTGTAAGTGAACTCGCCACCTTGCTCAGAAGTAATGGGATATTTATCATGCGTGTTTATGATCGAATTTGCAATTGTAATGTTCTAAATGTACTTTTAAAATGTTTATTCAGGGGCTGAATTGGATTTTGCGAGGTTGAACAGAAGGTGAGAGCAGGGATAACACCATCAGCTCTGGGCATTAACAGTAATGGGAGGCAGACTTAACAACCTCTTTGTCATCAGGGAGCTCTTCTCTGGATGGATCTAACATCTGGCTTGTTCTCCTCTACACTGTGGTCTTTGGTCAGTTTACACTCCTTTGATCTGTTGCAAGATCAGAGGTGCTTTAAGTGGAGTTATGCAAATTAGACATCAATTATCAGACGTCTTTGCCTCACAGCATTTAGGTATTAATTACTGCTGCAGGTCAGAAACCTCCTAAATCCACTTCAGTCCCTTTTATCTCAATCCTTTGACCTTTGGCTCCTTTGAGTTCAGTAAGTTGTGCTGCTTCAGGACCAGTCAGATATATTTAGAAGCTATTGTGCTGCATCAAAATGCAGTGCGCCGATCAGCAATGGAATGAATTTAATGTCCCCTTAAAGCTGATTCTTTGCCATGCAAGGTTTTCCTGGTGATTGTATTGGACCGGGCAGTTAGAACTTGTCAATATATCGCCTAACCATTGGGAACAGTGAAGGGTGTTAATTACCATCGGATCTGTGATCAGAAAAAGACGGGATCAGAATGAGCTTACGTACAATATCCTGAGACTCTATACAGATACTGAAAGGGAGGTTGTTACTGGGCTCTTATCTCTTGATTCATCCTTATCTGTTTGTATCTTGATTTTTGTGTTACTGTCATCAGTTTTTTTCCCGATGCTTCCCGTTTTTGACTCCTCTGCCCTTTGAGACGGAGCAAGTCAAACTATGTTTAAAGGTTCTTTCCGTTTGTGTCCATCATATACAGTATCTGCGGACAGAGTGTCCTTCACCTGCGGATGAATTACACCAGTGAGATCTGAATGAGGTTACTTTCTAAGTAATGATACCATTTAAGCTATTGGGAATATTGTTGCTTGTCCTTTTTAAATTGGTGTTTGGTCACCACAGTCAAACGCATTAAAAAAGAGATCCAGCGTATCTTTCATCAAGGTTGCGATGAAATCGCAACGCGGATCAGCTTTTCCAAAGATGGAGCTCATTTATTCCAGCCGGTCATTTGCCATCCATGGGAGTGCAGCTTCTGTGGCTTCATGTTTGACGCAGATATTCATCAAGAAACAGAGTCCCAGATCAATTAGCCCCCTGACTCGAAATTATATTTGATACATTAGACCATTGTAACAAAGATCTATTCATTAACTTTTGGATCCCTTGACTCCCATTTTACCCCTTTGCTGCACTGCTGAACATCACAGCAGTTTGTGGCTGTTATCTATCAGCAAGGCTTTTGTAATGTCATTTTATTTTTGCTAATTCTACTTATCTGATATTCATTAGCAGCCAAGTACAAAGAGAATCACCCAAATTTAACAGGATCCAAGTACTGCTTGATTTTTGTAAAATAAACAAACTTTAAAAGTGCGTGTACTTTGTGTCATCTAAATGCCTTTTTAGAGGCTTTCCCAAGACTATCATTTCTGGGGGAAATGCTGAATATCAAACAAGCCCTTATTTGTTCAACCCTAATAATAAATTAGCATTTTCTCAGCATTACCATTGCTTCAATTTGCTTGGCCCTACTACACGGACGATATCCATTATCACAAAGACTTCATCAGAGTGACCCACCGGCACACTCTGACACGGCGATCCATCACGAGCAAAGGACATGACACTGCCAGTCTGAGACGAACACATCTGTCACTGAGGAGATAAGTCACTGAACTTGGGATTCGGCTGTTGGAGGAGACCGAGGCAGACAATGACCTTGCTCCGGAGCCGTTGGGCACCGGAGCCCATTGGCCGTAATTACCTGTCAAGCAGCAGACACGGGGTTTGACAGAGTGGTCGGAGAGCGTAATCCAGGTGTTTGCAGTGTCAATATGGGCCCTGCCAAGTCTTCTGATGGGAGGCTAGAAGAATACACCCTGACCTGTGTGTCCCTTGTGTCCCATGCCGTTCACTGCAATATGTGAACATTAAATGATGGCATCAAATTGAAGTGGACAGATTCCCCCAGACCCTATTTATTTTGCATTATAATGTGACTGTATATGGATTTATTATGCACCTCGGTTCAACTTACATTTATACTGACATAAAAATGCATCCACAGTATAAACACTGAAATTAATAATAATAATAATAATAATAATAATAATAAATCAATTTTCTATAGCGCTTTTCTAGATACTCCAAGACGCTTTACAAGGCAGAGACAAACAGAACAAACAAAAACAAAAAAAAAGAATAACTGGAGAAGCTGTGCTGAATTAGATTTCCATTACCAAAACACAGATTATCCAGCATTCCCTTCCCTCCATTTTTGCAGTCTTGAACACCTCATTTGGCTTGTCTACCACGAGCCAACAACCATTTGCATTTTAGTCTTTTCATTTCCTGTGTTTGTGTTCACCTACTAATTGAATTTGCATATATACATATCTATAAATCTAGCACTTTGATTGCCTGTCAGCGGCTCTCAACATGGCGGTGGCTGAGCAGCAAAAAGGAATACACCAAACACAGTCTTGCTCAAAGGAAGTCCACAATGTTCTGTCCCGCTCATTTTCACCAGCGATTGTTAAATCGTCAGATTCTCCTGCTGCTTATCTACTGCGAGGACTTAAAAATGATGAGTTAGACGTATGTGGGAGAGATGTGTTCTGCCAAGACATTAAATGAGAAAGCTTTCCCTCCGTGTCCACCTTTCAGCCACCTCCCTCGTCCCGGGTCACTATGACTGAATGCACAGACACCCTGACCCTGGCAGTGCCGGTGCAATTATCCTAATGAGGTCTTGTAGACCTTTTATCCAGTGAGAGTATATTCTACCAATCTCCCTCACTGTCTGCGTGTATGTGTTAAGACTCACTTTTCATTTCTGGTGGTCAATGATGTATTTATCTCCCTACACACACACACACACACACACACACACACACACACACACACACACACACACCACTACATACACAGCCGTCTCTGCTGTGCTGAGTGAAAATAAAATACAGCTAATGGCTACCCCACAGACACAGACGGAAAGAGAGAGGCAAGAAGAAAAATAAAGAGCCTCGGCGTAATTAGTTCCTGCTTTTCATAACTCATAGTCTCGCTGGAGGTTATTCTCATATCAAAGGATATAAAGGTAAGCCCGTATTCAGGGCATCAGACTCCAGGTCGTGTGGTCAACAAAAAACTGAGATATTGACGAGAACCGATTCAATCCTGAGGGAGGTTTAAGAAATCACAGCCGGACTCTGTGAGTTTATTTAATTTCAGATGAACTGTCCATTTCTTTTCAGTCATGAAATGTCTTGAGCCGGCAGAAAACAGGTAGTCACTACAGAGGGAAAATGAATTGCGAGTGTTTTCCCACAAGTCTAATTGAGGACGTTTGCATCGTTTGGCACGAAACAGAAGGGAATTCTCTTTGGATCTGCATTACAGTGAAGTGCACAGAGACAGTTGTCCAAAACGAGAGCACGGCCAAAAATCAACTGCGGCATGGCGCACCAGAAGAGCCGCAGGCTTTGTAATTAATGTGCATGCTGTTCCGCTAGTTTGCTATGTGCTCCGCCGTCCAGCTTTTCATTCATCTGCCGTCCCCTCCTCCCGTGTTTGTGTCTCTCCGCTCTGCAGTGCTGGGAGGCGTGGAGTCCCGTGGTGTGCTGAGGAAGATCAGTGACATGCTGGAGGTGATTCTAAAGAGGATGGACAGCCTGTCCAAACTGGACAACACCACCACCACTGACGCACGGCGCCTGGATGAGCTCAGCTCTGCTATCAACAGGTACGCTGATGTCCCGTTTCACAGTTTGATACCGTGTCCAACTGGTTTTTGGTAATCGCCAAAATTCTATTTACATTCATCAGTCTCCGCAGATGTAACGGGTTATAGTGAGACTAAGCCCACTTTCACTTTTTTTTTTTTCACAAAAACAGTTTAATTTGAAAACTTTCTAAAATGTTCAGAAACTGTGAATTGCACAAGTGTAGTTTGGTCCTCATCTGTTAACAACACATTGATGGTAACCAAATTGCACATATCGGTTGTGATAGTGAAATGATCAGGAAGTATTTCACACAATTGGCAAGGCTTCTAATTTGTCATTGTAAATGTATGGCATGTGCACGACTAATATATACACATTACATCATTTTTTTCCACCTTAATGCTCTCATTTAAGGCCCAAGGGCGTGTTTTTTCAGGCAAACAATTTGCATGTTATTTTTCATTTTCATTGTTTTTGTCATGAGCACTTTCACACAGAACACAAATATCACGCTGCGAAAAAGTGACGTTGTGAAGTTTTCCTGAGCTCTCACGTCGCGGCTAAAGGCATCGTCCAATCAGGTTGTGCGGAATGGTTTGAGACAGCAGCAACATGACAGGCCAACAATGTAGGTGTGTCACTGTGCTATTGGTGAGATGTGATAGTCCTTTTGAAAACACCAAAATTCACTTCAGTTCAGATTCACTTACTTTAAGCAAAGCTGTAGAATTTAGTGGTAAATATATACAATCATCAGAGACAACATGCATAATATGGCTGTAATAGTGTAGGCATTGTTTTGTCCCCTTACAAATGGATAAGTATAATATAGACATAGAGAGTTAACGCTTCTCTGATCAGGAGTTCTCTGCTCGGCTTGGATACATACAGGGAGCAGCTGGTGGAGCTTTGTAAGATTACTTATCCTTTATGGCATGAAATACTGTAATGCCACCATCATATTTGATATATATTCCTACTGCACATCACCTCTCTGTCTCTACTGTATTCATGTCCTCTATCTCCTCTTTTCTTTTTACTCCTAGGCTCATTTTATTTCGCTCTGATCTTCCCACTCAATTATTTTCCCCCTCTTACGGTTTCTTGTGGAAATTGCTGCCTATTACCTTAAAATCGCTGCCGCAAATAGACGAGTCTTGTATGACCCCGCCGCGGCTGCTTTTATCGCCCCGTTTTGTACCAAAAACATCCAATTTGTCTTTTTCTGTCGAACGTTCCATCCGTTCATACTCCACTTCGGTTTTCAAACGGACTGACTAAACTCGGCGCAGGTCAGGAGGTGTGATGTGATGCACACTGACAGAAATCCCCCTCACTTCTTCGAACCTTGTTAAACAATCCCTGATAAGCGCTCAGGTTCAAGATCGGCGCGGCGGCACCGGAGCGGAAGGGTGGAGCGATTAATACTGTCTGGCGTTGGTGTTAACTGCAATCAATGTCTAGTAATGGGCTGTTTAATGTGGCGGGAGCCGTTTAACTCTGAGGGCAAGACTGGGGAGAAGTGTCCTGCTAAGGGAGTCTACTGTTAGGGAGTCGAAGCAGGATGGTACATGCATGTGTTACTGTAGCGGAAATCAATTTCTAGTTATTGCCTTGAAGGGAGCAGTCTGGGTGGATTGAGGACTACTGAATATGGGTAGTGATCTGTTTGCCCTCAGTGACTATGCTGTCAACCTACAACATTGATAAATAACAGATAGCTATAATGCACTGTCTCTTTAAATAAATTGAAAATCTACTTCCTAGGATTCATTTATTATTACATGATTTATGATAATTGCACCATAAGGGGTGCATTATCCTGCATGTTATTCCTAAACAAACCATAATTAGTTATTATTGTTTTTACATTAACATTCCAGAAATACCATCGCATGGGACGGAAGTTAGACATTTGGATTATTTAAGATGTCAATTGACAGGGTTTGCAGTGGCCTTAACGAGTTTAATTTTCATATTCAATGAATAGCTCTGCATGTTTTAATAGCAGAATTGGTCTTTCGGGGGTGAAATATAGCGTGAACGATGGAAATAGAATCCTATTAGGGTTTAGTTGGGGAGCCTGAGTGGCACAGTGGGAGCTACCAATGCAGAGACCAAGGTTTAATCCCCAGCAACAGAGCCTCCAGCTTGGCTAAACGCCCCATTACACACAACTGGCATTCAACCTATTACCCACATCTGTAGCAGAGATTGCAATGCTGATTTAGTTACTTTAAAGTTAAGGTCAATTTTTCAAAAAGGTTCTCCACAACTGTAAACATGACTAAATGAAAGGACAAAGCAACATGTGCAAGTGTTTTGGTTGTTGTAGAATCTTTGATCACACCTGAAACGCCTACATTCAGCTGATTTTCACAACTCTTTTGCTTTGCTTACATTCTCATGCAGTGGGATGATGAATCATTTTCTCTGCTACTTTTAGATCAAGCTTTGAAAACGGCAACACATGGCATCTAAAATTGTGTTTGTACAAATTGATGCAAGCCATGATGGGTTATAAACATCAAACCCCCCCCCCCCCACAGAGGACTAAACATCATTCAGCGAGCCAAGGCAAACGTCCTGCACCAAGTTCACATTCCTTGATTAACGCTTCCACGAGTTCTCCTTGAAAGTCGTTTACTTTCGACAGCAACGCTCTGTAAACAAAATCACAAAATCAGAATGCAACAAAAAAGAATAAAAATCTATTCTATTTTTCTGAGTACAGTGTTGTTGGGTTTGGGCTGAATGGATCCTAAGAGCGAAGCAGCTGGAGTCAAAGTTTTAATTCAGGCAGCCAAAATGAAAAGGATATCGACTCAGGAAACCGGTGGCCGCGAACAAACACGCCCACACACACTCACACGTTTTGTATTGATGGTGTTCCTTTG
>NW_022281748.1:2500-9812 GCF_004355925.1 Anarrhichthys ocellatus | reverse complement strand
GTGTAACACGTGTATTGGCATCAGTGTAACACGTGTATTGGCATCAGCGTAACCTCTTTTTATTTGAATGTATTAGCATTAACACAAATACAAGAACCTAGAATTAGCTTAAGTAGCAAGAACTAGAAGAACCCATATAACATTTGTTAGTACTAGTAAAATATTAGTGTTCCATGTTGACTCATATTAGTATATGTTGTTATAACATTTATTGGTGTTATTACAATTCATTTTTTACTACTGGAATAAAACCTTTTTAACTAATGATTGTGAGTATAAAACAAAAATGATTGTATTCGTAAAACATTTGAATACATTTTGATGGTTATTATGAGACATTTGTTAGTGCTGACATTTCCCTGGTGGCTCTGACAGGAGGATGAAGAGGAAGAAGCTCCTCCTCCAGACTGCAGTCGCAGCATCTGTAACCCGGTTTATGAAGCAGCTCCAGAACTTGCTGAGTCCAACACATCTGAAGTCTCAGTGAGTCATAGTTTCATTATGACATCAGTTAATACAATCATTTAGGTCTACATTTTTACAGATTTCAACCATTTGGAGCTTTTAAATTATTAAGTCAGACCATAAAACTTGACAACTTTAGACTGAACAAATGATTAATAGAGTCAAGTCGAAATACAAGATGTCAGAATAACTGAATTTACTGTCCGTCTTCCTGCAGGCAGCAGACAAACACGAGGTGGTGAACGGAGGACCGTACGACCTGCTGCAGGACAGCTGAGCTGCTCACTGCTGGACTGGAACCCTCATAACCGTTTTTATACCTCTGTGGACGGAAAGTCATCTGACATGACTTCATCATGGACTTATGACCTGAGTTTTATTTTCTCCACTGCTAAAAAGACAGCAGCAGTTGTCTGGTCTCAGACTCTAAAGGTTTGTCTTTCTGAGAACTGAACCGTCTCCCAGGCTGTCGATGGAGGATTCAAATAATCATGACGCGTTCAGGTGCTCCTCGTCAACTTCTGCAGATTTTTACAAACTGTAAAACTGGCAGATTTGAGTCATTTCATCCTGATTACAAACAGAACATAAATAAGATCCCTTCAGTTTCAACAGGATTTGTTCTCAGGAAAGCTGCAATTTTTTAATTTGTTTCAAATTATCTGCAATAATAAACAAGTTATGTGAAGAATCATAAATGTGAAGTTGAAAATGTTGATTAAAATAGCAAACGGTGTTGAAACATTGTGCATCGTTTTTCTAATTTTAGGAAACATTCACCAGCTCTTTCATGTTCATGACTCCTGAAGCTCTGATGAAGGAAATGTATATATGAAAAGATGTCTTCAATGACAAGTTGATTGGATTAGTTGTTGATTGGATTAGTTGTCAGACCAATAAGTGAAATGCAGCGTAAACCGACAAAACGTTTCACATGCTAGATTTCAAGAGGAACTTTTAAATGATTAAAACGCTTTAAGTCAAAGCTTAAGTCTTAAAAACTAAGTAGTGAATTTAGTCCAAATCGATTATCCACAACCAGGTATGGCCGAGTTCACTTAATCTTGTGATTAAATTCAATTTCGTATCAGCTGGAACGAAGTAAAAGTCCACAGCTTCCAGTTAAAGAGTTTATTTTCTAACAGAAACATTCAGACGTCTTCAGTCACGTCAGACATCCACAAGCGATAATCAGATATTCTGGAAAAGATGGCCGGTTTGTCTGCGTCACACCGCCTGCTGCCCCACGTGACCACGCCAAACAGGAAGTAGGCGCCACGTTTCCGACACAGCAGCGGAGCTCCGGAGTCACCCTGCAAGAGAGAAACTAAAAGATCTTCATCTGAACAAGTTATTTGGTTTGAAAGTCGGTCTTAATGTAAAGCGATAATATCGTTTCTAAAGCAAACTCATCACTGGAAGTTTTACAGTTGAGGGATCTTAAAGGGATCTCCATCAAAACTTATTTCAGAGACTGAAACATAACCGACAGCGGGGTCCATCGGCCTCAGGGTGGAGTTACCATGCAGGAGGTGGAGCCTGCAGGATGTGAACAGATGTGGGAGTCAGTGATGAGTCCTTCCCCCCACTTCTCCCTGCAGGTCGTCTGATTAACCAAAGTCAGTCCGACGTGGTGCAGCCGCTCTGGATTGATGTCCTCTGTACAGGAAACAAGACACAACCGCAGATTTATTACAGAGACGCCTCAGAGGACGTTCTGGGACGTCCGTTCGACTCCGCCTCTGTTGTGTTTTAGACGCGAGACCAGAACTCTGCATGTTATGTGGAGAATACCTGTTGCTTTCAAGGCTCCCCAGCCGGTTGTGACACAAGACCAGCTGTCATCGAGGTCCTCGTCGTCCTCCTCATCGGGGACACAAACTGGAAACACACGAGAGCCTGGAGACACGACCAGAAGTTCAATATTTCACTCATTGGAACCATCAAGCCTCAGTAAACACACGATGCAGTGCATGCAGATACTACGGACAGCTTTAAGTGTACAATCTTTGTGTGCTTTATGTTCAGGTGTCCCCACCGAGTCTGGCGGGCACGCTGAGGCGGAGCAGTGACAGGTCAGAGGTCGGGGGGAAGCTGCCGTCCTGTGGCAGATTGAAGACCTCGTCCACCGGGATGGTTTGAGACGATGAGAACCGGAGGTCATAAACTCCCAGAACCACCACGTCCTCTCTAGCTCTGCAGGGACAAAACAAAAGTCAGCATTAACAGCAGAAGTACCTGACGTAGCAGTGTTCTGCAGTGAAGACCTAGCAACAGCAGTAGTAGTACCACCTGTTAATGCAATGTTGTGCAGTGTGGACCCAGTGGCGGTGGGTACATGACGTTTTGCTCAACTGCAGTAGCAGTAGTACTAGTGCAAGTAGTTGTAGCATTACCTGACATTGCAGTGCTGTGCAGTTAGGACCCAGCGTTGGTGGATCAGCGCTCCGCTGCAGTAGTGGCGTCTGTTGGACTGCAGGCTGACCTGCCAGGGCCAGAAGAAGGGGCAACACTCGGTCACGTTCCCCACAGACACGGTCCCGTTCTGGGACACCGAGAGAGCAGCGAGGCCTGGAACCTTCTGACAGCTGGAGCTCTGCTTCTTACCACACGTGTTCTCTGTCATGCAGGTGAACAAATGCAATCATAGAGGGGTGGACAGAATAACATGAACGCCCGTACACCGTAGTTTAATGCACATATAAGAGTTCTCTTTGCAGATTGAAGTAGAAATACAGCGTAATGTCAGAAGATACCTTCAGTACTGACGTCATCTTCATGCGAGATGTCCTGATCTGTGAATGAAGCATGCCACATGTCACACTTCCAGATACACACTCGGGTGTTGGATTATCTGAGACACATACTCATGATGTCGGAGATCCACTGAGTGTGTTGTTGGATTTTGGTGTAGACTCCTGGTCTTTTTGCTCGTCCACAACCGACCCCCCAACTCACCAAACCTGCCAGCTCATATCTCCTGCCGTTGAAGCAGGTCAAAGGACCTCCAGAGTCCCCCTGAGACAGAAACAGGAACATGTTGAAGACAGAGGCAGGACAACAGAAGACACAGCAAGATAAAAAGAGACTAGACAGAATAACAGACAGCATGACGAGACTAACAGAACAAAGACAGTAAGACAAAGAGGATGAAGAGAGGAGACAAGGAAGACAGCTTAACTGAGACTAGATGGAACGACAAAGACAAGACAGAACAAAGTCAGAGACAAAGTGTAGATTCTGTCGAGTTGACTCTTAAGCCAACGGATTTCTGTCTCTCGTGTCTCAGACTGGTTCAAAGGGTTCCGTAGTCCAGATTCTGGAGCCTGATGGTCCAGTACCTGGCAGGCGTCTGCTCCTCCTGAGTGCTTCCCAGCACAGAACATGGAGGGTCGCATCCTCCCGCGGTAGTACCGGTCACAGGCTTCAGGGGACAGGATGGTCACGTTCACCTCCTGCAGTCTGTTAACTCGAGGTCCATCTGAGGAGGAAGAGGAAGAGGAGGAGAAGGTTCCTAGCTGAGTGAAATGAGCCAGAAGTGTCAGAGTTGCTGAACTCCTCTAAAATAAGGAAAGGTGCTTCAATGCTTGCTTCTCCTTCAGCTGAACCATCCTTTATGAGAGGAAATCAGATAATGACATCCCATGATTCCTTAGCATGCACCTTTCTGCCATTCACAAAAACAAGATGGTAAGAAGTCACGGACTGTCTTTAAGAGGACGTAGTCACCATGACATCACCGTCGGTTTGTGGACGGATGTTTCGAGCTCTGGTAGAGACCTGTCAATCACCGTGTAGCCCCGCCCTAAAGCATCCCCTGCTTTATGGTCTGTGTGACTCTAAATGGACCATAATGTACTAAATGAACATCATGCTGTATTGAAGAAGACTTGAAACTAGAGATTGAGACCATAAACTCATGTTTACAATGTTTACTGAGGTAATAAATCAAGAGAGAAGTAGAGTCATTTTCTCATAGACTTCTATACAACCAGAGGAGTCGCCCCCTGGTGGACACTAGAGAGAATGCAGCTATGACACATGAAGCTTCGGCTTCACAGAAGTTGAGTCTGAACACCTCCTCACTCTCTCGGGTGGACCCCCAGCCCGTGATGGTGCACTTCCTGAGGGGGGTCAGCGGAGACATCCAGATGTCGATGGGTCTGACGAACTGGTTGAAGACCAGCGGTTGCTGCAGCTTCAGCAGAACCAAGTCGCTCTCTTTGGTCCGAGTGTTGTAGGCCGGATGGTTGCTGATCATGGAGACTCCAACCACCTGGACAGGGAGTTAACGAAAGAGTCAGATTCTGCTTTACACACCTGAACCTGGTCTAGAATGTACAAGGTCCTGACTTGTTGTCGGGGTTCATGAGGATTATCCAGGTCGTGTTTTCCAGCCAGAACCGTCCAGAAAGAAGCTTTATTGTACCTGCAGCAGGAGACACATTTCTGAAATGATGGTCCACGTAGACCTGGTCTAGTCCAGATCTAGACAGATGACCTCTGACCTTTTGAAGCAGTGAGCAGCAGAGACGACCCACGTGGGGGCGATGATGGCTCCTCCGCAGGCCGACATGGAGGCGAACCGGAGGGAAACCTGCCAGGGCCACGAGTTGGCCCAGGCCTCCTGACCCCCGATGATCCTGGACTCCAGCTCCTGTTCTGGACTGAAGGACCGCACCCCCGACAGGTCTGCAGTCAGACCACAGAAGGTTCAAACTACAGCATTTTATATTTAACAACAATTTATGTAAGTAAATTTAATTTGAAATTGATAAAAATATGTATTAGCTCAATTATTTATAAATATAATAATGTTGTATTTTAATATTAATTGATTCATTTTATTTATTTTTACTACAGTTAACACATTTGATATGATGTAAATAAATACCTTAAACAGGTCTTTGCTTAAATATAATTTTATAAATACATTTCAAAAACGACACTTTAATGTTTTCTGTATTATAATTCAGAACATTTGATGATAAATGCTAAAACTCTTTATTTGAAATGTAACGCAGCACAAACGTTACCGAACATTACGAACTTACCTCTGAATCCAAAGTATCCAGAGAAAGTCTCATTTAAAGTCCCGTTCAGCTGATTCTGGATCAGACTCGCATGGAGAGCTGCAGACACAGAACAGATCGTCTCAGTTCAGACTGACCTGAGAGCAGCTGTTCAGCTGAACTGAACCACATGAAGGTGTTTCTCACCTGAG
This sequence comes from Anarrhichthys ocellatus, assembly GCF_004355925.1. Taxonomy (NCBI): domain Eukaryota; kingdom Metazoa; phylum Chordata; class Actinopteri; order Perciformes; family Anarhichadidae; genus Anarrhichthys; species Anarrhichthys ocellatus. Next base: position 4,123 of record NW_022281748.1, on the reverse strand, counting down.
TGAACGGTGAGCAGACACACCAGCACACAGACAGACAGCATCCTGTCTCACCGACCAGCGAGCGCGCTCTGATCCGCTGTGACGTCACACTCTTTGACGAGTCTCACCTGTGTGATTAGAAACACCTGAGACACCTCCAACCGTCACGAGGACGTTACACCCGAACGTTTAAGTCAAAGAGGAAGAAAAGAAATGAAAACAAACATTGTTACAAAAATGAATATGTTGTAAAAAAAATGTATGTAATTCAGAGTTTATGAATGTGGTGTTTATTCATTTTATTAGTGGATATATATGAACAAATAAATCATAATAATAATAACAATAATGTATTATTATTATTATAAATCCTCTTTTTCTTCCTCGTATTTATTTCCCGACACACGACCAGCGGTTGTGATTGGCTGTCACCTCTCACACAGCAAACAGCTGTAGTGTGACAGCGTGCTTTTATTTTGACAGGCTGTCAGCGGAAGTGTGCTGCTGGTGTCCTCCCGGTAGAGGCTCGGTAGAGACCAGTAGAAGCCAAGCAGCGAGCAGTCATGGCCGGCTACAGCAGAGAGGTGCAGCTCGCCACCGGCTTCTTGTGCAGCAGCTCCGGAGCCATGAAGCTGCTGCAGCTGCACCGGAAGCTGCTGCAGCGCTGCGACGTCAGCGAAGAAGAGTTCTGCTTCATCGTGCAGAAGTGTCCCCGCTTCCTATTGGTCCGCGGGGAGCGGCTCGAGGACTGCACCGTGGTGGCCAAGACGTCCCTGCGGCTGTGCAGAAGTTACAGCCGGGAGAAGAGCGGCGGCGGCGGCGGCGGCTGCGGCCACCGGGAGGAGAGCGGCGGCGGCGGCGGCGGCTGCGGCCACCGGGAGGAGAGCTGCGGGGGGCACCGGGAGGAGAGCGGCGGGGGGCACCGGGAGGAGAGCGGAGGCTGCCAGCAGCTGCACCTCTGCAAGTTCTTCATCTATGGAAACTGCAGGTTTGGCAAAGGCCGGTGAGTCGCTCAGGTGCTGAGGTTGACTCTTCATCTCTCTGATACCTGCTCAGTAAAAAGCCATTTTTTAGTTGTAGTATAAATAGTAGTATAAAATACTACAACTACTTCTACAAGATAATTATCTGCTCTTGTTTTCTTACTCATTGAGGACTATTTCCTGTGTTTTCCTCCGCTGCGGAGTGATATGAGACGAAACGAAAGTTAAGGAAATGAAACCTGAACCGCAGCTGAAGATGAAGGATCTATAATTATGATATTTTAGAGGGCGTGTCTGTGACGTCATGGAACAGCTGATCCATCTGTTTTCCAGAGAATGAAAGTTGAAGAGAAGCTGTGAGCTGGTTCAAGAAATAGAAACTATAGAAGTGATGTTACTTTTCACTTCATGGCCATAAGTTTGTGGACAGTTCCTGGCTTTGGTCTCTTGGTTCCTCTGAAGATATAAATATAATATTTCTGTATTCTAACAGTTCTCTCTTGACAGGAACATCCCAGTGCTGATGTGTCTCATTACATCTGTTTTAAGGGTTCATTTAGTAATCAATTCATTTTCTGTTTCTGTTTTATTTCACAATAAACTAAATCAGACTTTGGTTTTAAAAGGTTGAGAATCCATCGATTAATGCAAATAATATTCA
>NW_022281747.1:0-10288 GCF_004355925.1 Anarrhichthys ocellatus | reverse complement strand
AAGACATGTTGAGATTTAGGCCGACAGTATATTATTATTATTATTATATTTTACACTCGTTAAAACCCAGAAGTCCTCGTGACACCCTGAACATAATAAAGATAATATAAATATAATAATTAATCGGTGACAAAGCTCCAGTGACGTGTGAGATGATATAAAACATGTATTTCATGTTTTATATATTATATTATTTATGTAATATTTAGATGTAGAAGAAACGTCAAACTAATTCATCACATGAATCATATTTTGTCTCGTTATCGTATTATTTTCTTTTCATAAAAATGTTTATTCATGTTTTTATTTATATTTATTTTTGTGATATTATATTGTTATGCCATCATATTGTTTGTTATTTGTATTATTTTGCCTTTATTAAACAAATCAAACAAATGTAATCTGAATAAGTTCAGTAAAAGCAGTTTTGGGTTCCTGAAGATAATTCTGTATTATTATAGTGAGTGTTTATAAAATAATAACAACAATAACAATAATAATATGGTTATTATAATAATAAACATGTAGAGGAGGGTCTAATAATCATAATAATGTGGTTATTATAATAATAAACGTGTAGAGGAGGGTCTAATAATCATAATAATATGGTTATTATAATAATACACGTGTAGAGGAGGGTCTAATAATCATAATAATGTGGTTATTATAATAATAAACGTGTAGAGGAGGGTCTAATAATCATAATACTGTGGTTATTATAATAATAAACGTGTAGAGGAGGGTCTAATAATCATAATACTGTGGTTATTATAATAATAAACGTGTAGAGGAGGGTCTAATAATCATAATAATATGGTTATTATAATAATAAACGTGTAGAGGAGGGTCTAATAATCATAATAATATGGTTATTATGATAATAAACGTGTAGAGGAGGGTCTAATAATCATAATACTGTGGTTATTATAATAATACACGTGTAGAGGAGGGTCTAATAATCATAATGTGTGGTTATTATAATAATAAACGTGTAGAGGAGGGTCTAATAATCATAATACTGTGGTTATTATAATAATAAACGTGACAGACATGAAGAGGCGGGTCTACGGTGGCCGTGGTGGGTCATGAGCTCGCTCCGCGCTCCGTCCCGGTGGTCTCCTGCGGTAGTAATGGAGTAATGGAGGGGGTCACAGTCGGTCAGGTATTTGATGCGGAATGCATCCTCAGTAAACGGCCCAGAAAGGTAAGACACGCTCCGGGGGGTCCGTCGTCTCGTGACGTGTCTCGTGTGCTGACCTCTCGTGTCGTCTCTCCACAGGGCAAGTTTGAGTATCTGGTGAAGTGGAGAGGGTGGTCGTCCAAGTAAGTGGAGCTAGCTGCTAGCCACCCGATGCTAACGACACACAACACTACACTAAAAAAAAAAGATGGCGCCCAACAATGCCACGGTGTTTACTCTCCGCTGGTCAGGGTTTAAATATCCGAGCAGAGGGAGTCAAACTGCGGGCTTTTATTGTATTATCTTCAACACAATGCCGGACACACACCGAGCTCCCAGCGGCCAGTTCGGCTTTTCTGAGCCGCTTTCACACCGAGCTGCTGGTTCTGTTAGACGGACACACCGGCACCGGATAACACGGTCACATTTATACTCATAACACTGGTTAATATCATTATACAATTATATACTGTATATATATATGTACATACACAGTTATTATGGTCACAGCAGGTCAGTATGAAAGCAGTAAACATCCTTCACAGCTGGAGAAGTACTCTGATATTGTACTGCAATAAAAGGTACTGGTAATACTACAAATACTACAAATAAAAGTCCTGCATTTAAAATATTACTACAAACCCAAATACACAAAGTACCAAATTAAAAATACTTTAAAGATATATAATGATTGATGTTATTGTTGATCACGTTAAAGGAGCAGCTCGTTTGAATGACTTTGTTTTATATGTGCTCATACATCATCATTTATTAGTTCATAATAATCTGTAGAGTACTACAGTAGCAGGAAGTGAAATGAAGTACTTTAACGTTGTATTGAAGTAGTTTGTATATCGTAGTCATTGATTACTGTGATTATTAATCTCAGAAAACAATAACTATGACATCATCACAAACGCTTGTTTTGTCCAAAATCTCAAACAAATGTATTAAAGTTATTAATAATTAATCAACTAAAATCATGATTATGTTTCTCTTGTTCTTCCTCTTCTCTTCCTTCTCTCTCTCTTCTATTCCTTCTCTTTCTTCTCTTCTCTTCCTTCTCTTTCTTCTCTTCTCTTCCTTCTCTATCTTCTCTTCCGTCTCTTCCTTTCTTCTCTCTCTTCTATTCCTTCTCTTTCTTCTTTCTCTTTCTTCTCTTCTCTTCCTTCTCTCTCTTCTCTTCCTTTCTTCTCTCCTTCTATTCCTTCTCTTTCTTCTCTTCCTGTGTTCAGACACAACAGTTGGGAGCCGGAGGAGAACATTCTGGACCCGAGGCTGCTGGCAGCTTTCCACAAGAGGTCAGTTTATTTATTTCAGTTTATTTTAGTTTGTGGTAAATTAACACGATTTATAAAACACGACTTAATTCAAGAAACGTGAGGAAAGACTGAACGTGTCCAAACATTGTGTGATTAAATATTTAAAAGGCGATTAATCTGAACTGTTGTTGATGTTTGTCAGAGAACAAGAGCGAGAGCTTCTGTTCCAGAAGAAAGGGAAGCGGCCGCGAGGAAGACCGAGGAAGATTCTGGTACTTCTTCTTCTTCTTCTTCTCTCCACAGTCTCATGTGATCACCAGAGTCTTCCTCCTCTCACTCTTCCTCCTCTTCCTTCTCTCAGCAGCCCGAACCGGCCGAGACTAAAGATGGCCGCTCCTCGTCCTCCTCTTCCTCCGGCCTCTCGTCGTCCGCCTCCTCCTCTTCCTCAGAGGAGGAGGAGGATGATGATGATGAAGACCACGGTAAGAAGGCGAAGCCTCGAGTCCACCACCCGGTCCCCCAGAAGAGGCCTCAGATGGTTCTCGCCAAACCGGATCCTCCCTGCAAGAAGAAGCGCGGCAGGAAGCCGCTCCACCCGGACCTGAGGGCGCTGAGGCAAGCCAAGCGAAGACTTCCTCCTCTTCCTCCTCCTCTTCCTCCTCCACCTGCTCCTCCACCTCCACCTCCTCGCCACCACCAGGTGCTCAGACCCCCCAGGGAGGATCCTCGACCCGGGGTGAAGAAACCTCTGCAGCCGGCCAGCTTCACCTACACCGGTCTGAGCCGGTCCTCCAGAGAGGAGTCCTCCTCCTCCTCCTCCTCTGCCTCCCAGACCTCCTCCAGCTCCTTCTCCCAGACCGCCGCCGCCTCCAAACCGGGTTCCCTCGGCTGCATCTGGACCAGTCGTTCCATGTCTCCGTCCTCCTACGGCAAAACCGGTCCGTCCGCACAAAGTAAGAACTCCGAGCTGAAGCGCTCCGTCTCAGAATCGGGAGGCGGGTACAAAGGTCTGAAACCCGGTGGAGGTTCGGGGTCGTTGGGTTTACACGGCAGCTTCGGTGGACCGGCGGCTCAGCGCTCCCCGCTGGGCCAGAGGAGACAGGAGGGCGCCGGGTCGGTCCAGCACAAGCAGCAGAACCTCTCCAAAGCAACGTCCTCGCCGACGCCTCGAGACCGAGCCAACCAGGCGCTCAACCTCCGAGCGCTCAACCTGCAGAGCGTCAGCAAGCCAGCGGCCGGCGGCGGCCTTCAGGGGAACGGCGCCGGAGCAGTGGCGGCGAGGTCGAGCTTAAGGAGCGGCGCTGTCGTTGTGAAAGGAGGAGCGGGGAGCGGCAAAGAGACTCGGGCGGGCAGCGGCTCGGGCGGGCAGCGGCCCGGTCTGGCAGCGGGCGGCGGCGGTACAGAGCAGAGAAGGTTACGGGAGGACCGGGGGAAGGAGGTGACGACCAAGACGACGGGCGGCGGCATGAGACACGAGGACAGGAAACACACGCTCGCCTCTCAGAACCGGAGCCTGAACGAGCTCAGCACCGGCGACTCGGACGAAACCAGCAGCAGCAGCGAGTCGGAGCGGGACGACGCCGCTCTGTACCCGAACAACAGCAGGCCGAGCCTCGGAGACGACGCTACGGGGTCCGACGCTGACACGGACTGGCGGCCGGCCCGGAGCCTCCTGGAGCACGTGTTCGTCACCGACGTCACCGCCAACTTCATCACGGTGACGGTGAAGGAGTCGCCGACCAGCGTGGGGTTCTTCAACTCACGGAACCACTGAGGGTCTAGCTGAGACCGGGTCTCTCAGGGTTCCGTTGTGGTTCCGGTCCAAATCCCGGATCCCCCGAGAACTCTTCCTTCTGCCGTCCCAAAACAGACGATCCAGGTCCCTGTGGTCTCAGTAGTCCAGCAGGAGACAACAACAACACGGTGAACAGAGGGAACTACTTCTTGGTAAAAGTATTTGAGTCTGTGAGGAGGAGGAGGAGGAGGTTCTTCATCCATCCTCAACAGTTTAGTCTTCACACCGGCGTCCCACTTCAACTTCTACCGGTTCCTCCAATGTGGTACCAACACATCCAGAAACACTCCAGAGCTGGAGGTGAACAGTGCACGTGATCATTACTCATTCTAACTAAAGCTGAGTCAAACCTCAGCAGAATCCAGACTGGTATCAGAACGACGTGACTCTTAATGTGTGACTCGTTTTGTCGTCTGGTTATTTTAAAGCTGTGAAGAAACTGAACCACAGTGAGCTCAGTGAGGACGGGATGTTCCGGATGTTCCGAATGTTCCGAATGTTCCGGATGTTCCGGATGTTCCGAATGTTCCGAATGTTCTGAATGTTCCGAATGTTCCGGATGTTCCGGATGTTCCGAATGTTCCGAATGTTCCGAATGTTCCGAATGTTCTGGATGTTCCGAATGTTCTGGATGTTCCGAATGTTCCGAATGTTCTGGATGTTCTGGATGTTCCGAATGTTCTGGATGTTCTGAATGTTCCGGATGTTCTGGATGTTCCGGATGTTCCGAATGTTCCGGATGTTCTGGATGTTCCGAATGTTCTGGATGTTCCGGATGTTCCGAATGTTCCGAATGTTCTGGATGTTCCGGATGTTCTGGATGTTCCGAATGTTCCGGATGTTCTGGATGTTCCGAATGTTCYGGATGTTCCGRATGTTCYGGATGTTCCGGATGTTCYGRATGTTCCGGATGTTCCGAATGTTCCGGATGTTCTGGATGTTCCGAATGTTCTGGATGTTCTGAATGTTCCGGATGTTCTGGATGTTCCGAATGTTCTGGATGTTCTGAATGTTCCGGATGTTCTGGATGTTCGGTGCGGACGTTGGTTTGTTGACCGTCGATGATTAAAGTGCATCGCTAAATGAATTCAGTCAAAGTCACTTACTAGCTTGTTAGCCAGAGCTCTCGGTCGCCCCGCATGCTCTTCTTCATCGGCAGACGGAGTCTTTCTCGGTTTTCATGACACGAGCTGTTGTTGTTAATGTGTGGAACCTGTTGGTCACATGACCAGCTGCTCCGTCCACTGATGAAGAACATGGAGGTGCGGTTGAAAGCCCCCAAAGAAGCCAATAAGAGAACATTGAGTGAAGATCATTTGTTTAAGTACGTTTTTGTTCAGTTTTCTCTCGAATGAATAGAGTGAATTATTATTAATATAACATTATTATTACTTAAGGATCAGCTGTGTTTGATAGAAGGTCTTTAGAGGACCCCCCCCCCCCCAGGTCTTCAGGAGGACACGTTGTGCTTGTTGGACCTGAATCCAAACCACACATTTCATCCGGAGCCGCATGTTGTAACTCTCATTAAAACAACGACATGAATCCTTCTGTCGTCGTCTTCACTTCTCTTTTGGACCAAAGCTGTTATGAATGTGAATTTTTAATAATTTGTATTGTTGACAGTATTTTCTTGCACTACGCACAGAATCAATGTAAGCTGACGTTCCACATTCACTTATATTTACCAGTTTTTATACCATTTTAATACATTTTGCCGTCACAGTGTCTTTCTGAAATAACGTGTTAATTTATATTTGTACATATGTATTTCTTTAGTTGTTCCTGTGATGACTGATATCTATCTGGTGCTCATGTCGGCTTCAGGTTCTTGTGCCTCTCTGACATTTTCAAGGTGTTTGAAAATAAAGTATAAAGAAGCTGAACGAGTGAAGCGTGTGGATTCATTTCTATCGTTCTGTCGGAGCGGAAACGTCTGACGACCGTCGCGTTACATTCAACTTTCTTTCGTGTAGTTCGGTGTGGACGTTGATTCTTTCCCATCATGCAGTGCTTCAGGTTGTGACCAGCAGGCGTCTCTTTCTGACACTTGACGTAGTTTTAACTTTTAATCCTCACTTGTACTTTTGGTCTGTTGGTTCAATCCAGGAAATCTTTACGTCTTTGATCTTCAACATTAATGTTCTGCTCGTGACTTTCTGTCATATTCTATTTATCTATTTTATTGATTGGCAAGACGCACAAACATTAATATCTGAATTCAGTGAAAACAGAAAGAACAGAATAAAAAACAAGTGAATAAATAAAAATGATTGAAATATAAAACCGACTGAACGGATCAATGACGTCATCGATCGACTCAGTGAATCTGCATCACAGCAGTTAAATTATATAATTCAATTTCAGAGAATTCATTTATTTCATGAATAAATAGTGCAAATTAATTGACAAACAGTGAATTCATTAATAAATAAAAGGAATAAACTGATGAACGGAAGAATAAACTGAATTCATTCATAAATCTGAATCATGTTAAGTTTCACCAGAAAAAATAATAAATTCAGTGAAAAGTTTAACAAAGACAATTAACAAAATAAATAAACTGATAACTGAAAAAAAATAATTAAGTAATTAATAAACCAAAGTATGGATTAATTATGAGACTATAGATTTATAATCTAAACAATTAAACTGATTAATAAAGTGAATGTTTGATATAAAATGTAGTAGAAATATAATCCAGAGCAACTCAACATTAATAAGCAAAAGACATGGAGACATTATTATCACCTGTTATTACCTGCTATTACCTGTTATTACCTGTTATTACCTGCTAGTACCTGTTATTACCTGTTATTATCCATTATTACCCATTATTATCTGCTATTACCTGTTATTACCTGCTAGTACCTGTTATTACCTGCTAGTACCTGTTATTACCTGTTATTATCCATTATTACCCATTATTATCTGCTATTACCTGCTATTACCTGTAATGACAGCCTTGATATTAAAAACATTTGTGTCTGAAACATGAAGACAAACTGTGAAAACACTTGTTTAAATGTACTTAGTTACAGCAACAAAAACACAACTCATCACACACACACATGATGTCTGCAGGTCAGTGTGTGTGTGTATGTGTGTGTGTGTGTGTGTGTGTGTGTGTGTATGTGTGTGTGTGTGTGTGTGTGTGTGCATGTGTCTAGGTGTGTGTGTGTGTGACTGACAGAAGCTGCTGCCTGCAGGTTTCAGTGATTTATGTCCAGAGTCGTGCAGAGAGGTGGAATTTTCCCAAAATAAAGTTTGAGTAAACAGGCTGCGACAGACAGAGAGGCCTCACACACACTGGTATGTATACACAGTGTGTGAACAGTGTGGGGCAGTGTGAGCACACACACCCACACACACACACACACACACACACACACACACACACACACACACACACAGGCTCAGTTTCATGTAATTTGTGCAGTTCTTTGGTCAGAAACAACACACACCTTCACATGTTGTCACACTGATACAAGTCATTTATTTTAATGGAGGCTGAGTGACGGACAGCGACGCTCTGCTGCCCCCTGGTGGCTGAAGGAGGAAGTACTGTGATCTTTGAGTACTAATACCACGATGAAGAAATACTCTGTTACAAGTATAAGTCACACATTTAAAATCCTACTTATCGTAAAGTGTTATCAGATGACGACTTCCTACTAAATAAAGAGAAGTTTGAACTGTGCTGCATGTCGACACATTTCAGTCTCTATTCTTTATCTGCACCAGATTACAGAGGAAATTATGAGGAAATAACACACTCTGGTTTCATCGAATATGTAAGTAAAAGTACTAATACCACAGTAAAAATACTTCCTACCGAAGTAAAAGTGCAGAAGTATCAGTGAAATGTACTGAAAGTAAAAGTACTTGCCTGTTAACACTCCGACGGACCGCCCACGGGCCTTTGCCGTGTTAAGTGTACATCTGTGTCATGTACACAACTGCTATGTATATGTAGGCACTGATGCGACATGTCTTTGGAAAGCTAAGATTCTTGTGATTTGATTTATGCAAATCATTTCAAGATACAATCACAACAGCAGGTTCACTCAACGCCTGTCAGACCCCCAACCCACAAACAAACAATTACAAAATTGAGACAACTCACCAATGAAGCTTCATAATAATCCATCATCGATAATATTCCAACAAAAGCGCTCTTGTTACATTAACAAAGGTACAGACGATCCAATCCAGTAAAATATTTAGTCCAAAACACATTATTACCATAAATACCCACGGACTGCTGTTGCATCATTTCAAGTTAGCCAGCAGATATGACTAATTATTTATGTATTTTCTAACGTAACTCCAGTTTGCATGTAAACATTAACGCTCTCTGGGTCTCAAGATGGCGGCTGCATTCCGACCTTTTGATTGACACCTCACTTGACCCAACTCTTGGCCCCTCTTCTTTCGGGTAATTTTGAAAATGACGATATTCAGATTCAGGGGTTAGATTTAGATGCAGAACGAGGAAGTAACTGCGTAACCGTGAGTCAGGTGCCTGCGTTCGTGCATAAAATGCAAAGTGTTGTTTTTGAGAGTTTTGGAGACTTTAGGAAAGTGAATAATGGTGAAATAACTTATAGTTTACTGTATTTCGACATAAATAAGCTTTAGTTTGAATTATGAATACACATTTCTACACAGCTTAGGTATGTGACCGGTTACCATGGGTCTTCAAATGTCCTTTTTTGGAAAGCGCCTAGACATACCCTTAGAAAAACATGTGTGAAATATTCATTTTCTGTGGTATTGTTATCAGATTTGAACTTGGACTAGGTAAGGCTTCATGCTGCGGTCCCATTGTGTTTTCCAGCTAATAAGTCTCAGCTATAGTCATCTGCAGGCATCTGTTTGTTCAGGCGGAAATAAAAACCTTCTAATTCAGTGTGTTCAAACTGCTATTACTCAATGCCAGTAGCACTTACAGTGATTCTGACTGTTGGGAAAAAACTTCAGAGTGTTGCCTTTCAAAAGAGACCAAAACCATGCATGTACTCCCAATGGTTCAAGAACAGCTTTCAGTTTACTTTGGGTACGCCTTGGATAGGCCTTTTAGGCTCATTTTACTGGAGTGGTGACAGGTACAGATAATAAGTCTTCTTTTCTGATTCATTAAAAGTTTCCTGTAATCACAGAATAAAGATGTAAATAGAGAACATTTCCTTGAAAGAACCAAATTTAGAATTTATTCATAATTCATTTATTATTAGAAACCTGAAATTATTAGGAAATAACAGACTTCAGCGTTACTCTGATTTCATCCAATAATGTTGTTTTATTTAGTTTACTTTTGTGACTGCAGTGTAGTAATTAATACAAAGTATAATCTGTGGTATAAGTACACATACTTAGGTACAATTTTCAGGTACTTGTACTTATCTTTCTGTCACTTTCAACCTCGACTCTCTCCTACATTTCAGAGGAAATATTTACTTGATTACATGTATAACACACACACACACACACACACACACACACACACACACACACACGCAGCAGTGTTACCTAACAGCAGACTGTGTGTGTCTGTCTGAGTCTCTGTTGGTACAAAGACGAGCAGACTGTCATCAATCTGCTGAACTAACACTGACTGTCAACACAGACCTGCAGCCTGCTCACACACACTGACGAGGATGTACGTCTATCTTTCTGGGGACCCTCATTTACATAACGCATTCCTGAGCCCCGACACCCAAAATTAACCATCACATCTAAATACCTGACCCCTAACCTCACCCTAAACCTGGTTCTAACCTGAACCTTTATACCAGGTCTGAACCCACGAACAGAACTTTAAGAAGTGAGAACCGGCCGAGAGGTCCTCACTTTACAAACTTGTTTTGGTCCTCACTATGTAGCAAGTACAAACATACACACACACACACACACACACACACAAACTCACACACACACACACACAAACACTGACACGCCTGCTGGGGCTCGTCACTGTGTGTGTGTCTGTGTGTGTCTGTGTGTGTGCATGTGTCTGTATGTGTATGTGCGTGTGTGTGTGTGTGTGTG
>NW_022281746.1:0-5000 GCF_004355925.1 Anarrhichthys ocellatus | reverse complement strand
GAGTTTTAAATTATGGCATTTTACAAAACTACGCTGTGCACTAACAGACGAAGTGCACACGCTCCTCTGAGAACCGAGGGGATGCTGGGAAACAAAAGAATGAAAGAAGATCTGGTTCCTAAAGGGACTCGAGTCGGACCACGAAGTAGAAAACGAGGCAACAGATGGACTCAAACGAACCGATCCAAGCGGGAAACGTTCCATAGTTTGTTTGAACCGTTCGGTGTGAAACCTTTACGGTCTGCAGATAGTTTGGGTTTTTATTTCACCGGCATTTGAAATTTGCATCTGTGAGATTCGCTCCACCTTTATCTCTGAAGAGAGGCAGCTCGTGACTTCTGCCTCGATAGGTGCCACTGAGGCTGTTATAGTTCCACCAGAACACCGAGTCCACTGAACCCAGGTCTGTCTTATCTGAGCTGTAAACCAGCTGAGCAGCTGGCTCAAACCAGTGTGTGTGTGTGTGTGTGTGTGTGTGTGCATCTCTGCTGCATAGAGATTTTATATGTGGTTGTGTGTGTGGCAAGGTTGCTGTTGGACATGTCTGGGCGTATTCTCAGTCACAGAGGCCTGAGGCCCTGCATTGACAGAGCCCCACACACACACACACACACACACACTTCATGTAGTTTGTATGTCTGGTGAAGAATAAATGCAAAACTGGTCTAATTCTTAAGAAAAAACACTTCTTTTTTTAAACTAAAAGACAAAAGAAATGAAATGGAGGAGTCTCCGTTTCCGAACCATCGGTCCTCTTTGGTTTAACGTCCGGTTAGCTATCGTCATCATCACAGAGTTAAAGACGTTTCTTTGTGTCGCACTGTCTTTGTGATGAAGTCTGGCGAAGTGATTTCTAATCTAACAAACAAGACGAGACTTTGTACAGCGGCTTGTTCACGGTTACATCACAATTAGTCGGCTCGCCGCAGATAAAAACACAACAGAGGATTTACTGTCGTGTTGAGAAACACAGTTAATAGACAATATGAGCATCTGACAGCTGATGACAAAGTTTAAGAAGTCAAAATCATTTCAAAATGAGACCTTTGAGGGACACTCACTTCTAAAATGATCCACAAAACCACAGAAGAAGAAGAAGTTTGCTTCTGAGCAACTTTTCCAAACATTTGTCACTTTTTATTTCACTATTCTCTGTTGATTACTGGAGTCAAACGCATCGAAGATAAGAAAAATGTTAATTGTGTGAATTAGCTGCACTAAACATTGACGTCTTGTTTTTCTTTAATAAAGAAATGAGTGTCTGCAGGGCGATGATGCTCTTAACTTTAAAGTTAAATAACAAACATTTACCGAGCGTTGCACAAGGAGACCCAGTCCGGAGTGCAACAGTTATAAAACACTTAATGAACTGACCCACTGAAACGATGGCGTCATTGTGATTCCTGTTGAAACAGGTTGAAACGTACTGTTTTGATTTGATAAGACGGGCAGAAAAGAAGTGTGACATCTTTTGGTTACGCGTACGAGGTCACCGCTGAAGACACGCTGATCAACCAGGAAGCTCCGGCGCCCGTTTTATGGATCTGCAACGAGATTGTTTAAGTTGTTGAAATGAAAACGAGTGCATAACTGTGAACAGGTGAGTCAGCACATAGCAGAAAAACATTTACACACACGCTGAGACGGCCAGGTGTCGGAGTACAAGCACGTCTTGATGAATATCTATTGACGCTCTTCTTGTCCTCTGACGTCTGCAGCACTAAAAACTCCCCAGTGAGTCACCGCTATCAGGGGATTGTTTTACAGGAGCTTCACCTGGGTCATCTACCTGTGCTGCACCTGGACTCAGCAGGAAAACAAGTGGAACATTTACCACGGACTTTACAAATTGAGGCAGTGCTGAGAAAGAGAAAACAGCTCAAATGCATGTTGATTGAACACTGGAGAACCGACAACATGACGTATCAAAGCAGATTATTACTAAAGACCAAGGAAACAGAGCAGCTACTCACAGCTGGCAATTAATCCAAATAAATAGTGGATGAAGGTGAAATATTGGAAAACAAAAATAAGTAATCAATCATAAGAAAGACATTTTTTGAAGTTTCCTGTGGACATAGAAGTTTATTTTGAAAATACACTATGCATGTTATGAGCAGAAACTTTACGTTTCCTGTGAACAGTTTATTTTGAAAAGACACTATAAATGTAAAGAGCAAAAACTGTTTCCTGTGAACACAGAAGTTTATTTTGAAAGACACTAACGAGTGAAAACTGTTTCCTGTGAACACAGAAGTATATTTTGAAAGACACTAACGAGTGAAAACTGTGTTTCCTGTGAACACAGAAGTATATTTTGAAAGACACTAACGAGTGAAAACTGTTTCCTGTGAACACAGAAGTATATTTTGAAAGACACTATGAAGAGTAGAGCCAATGAGTTGGGAGAGAGAACGTGTTGCATATTCTGACCTTATCTAAATAAAATCAACATCAAATATTCATTTGCTCAACATAAAATCTTGGGAGTTGTAAATAAAGTACATGTAGAGTAAAGTTGTGGTCACCTGCTTTCTACTGTCATCATCACATAAAGTCACTTCCTGTCTTTAAGAGCTCAGCGGAACCAAACGTGTCCTGAACAAACTTTACAGGAATGTGAACTGAAGTTGTTGTTGTTCTCCTTCAAACAGACCGACACGTGTTTTATTGGTTTGTTTCTTACAGTCGGGATTCACTTCTGCTAAACTCGACGGGTCTCAGATTCCAAAGGAGAAGCTCGCTGAGCTTTATAGGCAGACGGATATATACCTCCCCCCTCTCTCTCTCTCTGTGACTCACTCTCTCGCTCTGTGACTCTCTCTCTCTTTCCTGTTCGGTCTTTGAGCTTCTCACGCTCTCTTTCAAACATCAACACACACTATCAGCCGTTCTTCCTTATTTTTTTAGTCAGCATTGTTGTCTTGCTCTTGATCTCTTCTCTCTGCTGCTGCTGACGGAAGCAAAATGTCTTCAAATAAAATGAAATACAGACAAATCAGAGGAGTCAAGCTGTAAATGTCCGGAGGCCTCTGGTCTGGTAGTTCTTCACTGGAGAGCTGAGTCCTCTCCACATCATGCTGATGTGTGCATGTTTCTAATAGCAGACAGAATTAAACTCATCCTCTCTTTAAAGTGTAGGTGTTACACATAAGATCAAATATTAATGTGGAAATAAAACAGATTTGTAAACCCAGCTGTGAAAAGTAACCAAGTACCTAACCCTAATATTGTTCTTGGCTTATGATGCTTCCTCAGAGGGAACTACTGTACACTTTACTGCACTACATTAATCTGACAGCGTTCGTTAGTTTTCATGTTAAGATTTGACCATTAAACGTGTGAAATATTTGCATTGTTGATCATTAAACCAGCGGTTCCCAGCAGGTCGTCTGCTCCATGTCATGTATCAAATGTCCACCAGAGAGACTGAACTTATGTTCAGCACAGAGACGAGAGTCCAAAACAGGACAATAGATTTGTGTATCACAACATTTCCTCCTGTAACGGATTCATCATTTGATTAACTTTGTGACGCTTTGGAGAGTAAAACATTGAAGGAGCTCAACAGTTAAATGTTGCTTAAACATTGAATCTACTGATAATCTAAGTGAGAGCCTCTGGTGGAGAGAATACGTCCACCTGTAGAAGAACTTGAGTTTATCATTGACAGTTATGTCTTATTTAAGAAGTGAATCCTGTAATAACATGCTTGTGTTAAAGCAGTGTTTACATTCTTTAAGCTTTGCTAAAGTGGCTGAAATTAAAATTTTAAATTCCAGTTTATGGACAGAAAAATAATCTGCAAATATTAAGAAAGAAATCAAAAGAAATCATCTTTTAAGCAAAAGGACTTCTTCTGACGTTCAATTGACCAAAACGTAAATAATGTGATAAGAAATCAAACCGATTATTGATTTTTGTTTTATGTGATGGACACACAATATTAATATATACATTAATATTGTTCTTAACACAGTGAGTGAATTCATAGTAAAATACCAAAACAAGAGCTGGATTTAATAAACGTATTTATTTGATTACTAAGAAACAGGAAAGGTTCATAATCTACATCACAAAGAGAGGAAGAAGAATTCAGTCAACTTGAGTCTTTGATGGTGTTCATGAAAGAGTTTCATGCTCTCATCGAAAACTCAATATTGAATTAACAGATCAGAAGACGTACCGGACTATGGTTCAATATTGGACTAATGATGACGTTTAAACTCTGAACAGAGGAACCCGCTTCTCCTTTAACACTGTTCTACTTCAGATACCGGTCAGATCATTAGCTGTCAAATAATATCGTTTTACTGTCACGAGTCTTTAAATGAACTTCTAAACTCATAGACATGACCTCCAAGAAATGTCAGTTATCAACTTATCTTATGATATATATACATACATACATACATACACACATATACATATACACACATATACACACATACATATACATATACACATATACATATACACACATACATATACATATATACATATACACATATACATATATACATATATACACATATACGTATACACATATATACACGTATACACATATATACACATATATACATGTATATACATATACACATATATACATATACGTATACATATACACATATATACATATACGTATACATATATACATATACACATACGTATGCATATATACATATACACATATATATATATACACACACATATATATATATATATACACATATATACACACACATATATATATATACACACACATATATACACACACATATATACACACATATACATATATACACACATATATACATATATACATATATATACATATATACATATATACATATATACATATATATACATATATACATATATATATATATACATATATATATATACATATATATATACATATATACATATATATACATATATACATATATATAAACATATATACATATATATAAACATATATACATATATATAAACATATA
>NW_022281745.1:0-9818 GCF_004355925.1 Anarrhichthys ocellatus | reverse complement strand
GAGAGAGAGAGAGAGAGAGAGAGAGAGAGAGAGAGAGAGAGAGAGAGGGAGGGAGAGCACACATTCTTCACTGGATCTCCCGTTAGGATTGTCAATATTTACTGTGTGTGAGAGAGAAGGACAACATGTGTATGTGTGCATTTGTTAAATGCCTTCACAGCCAGGCATCGGTGTGTGTGTGTGAGTATGTGAGTGTGTCACCTCCCCCTCTCTCTCTGGTGTTGGCCTGATTTCTTGCACCACTACGTGATCAATCTTTGACAGTTTGCTGACTCGTTTCTTTGTTTTGTAACACCCCCACCCCATAAGCCTCTGTCTTGGGCGCTGTCTGAGTCTGGGACTGTCTACACACACACACACACACACACCTACACACCCCTCCCTTCTGCTGAATTGTGATTGTCTGGGGATAGAAACAATGCTGACTGGTCGGGTGTCATTGTCTGCCCCCCCACATCTACCTGACACATATTGTCATTAGGAATATGCTAACAGCCCCGGCCTCTTTATGATGGGGGATTCCACCACATACACCTACTCTAATAAATGCTGTGAGGCTTGTAATGAGGCAACTTCACGATCCGGGAGTTGTATTTAAAGCAGCCCCAAACTCTACAGGAAGCAGAAAGAGAAAACAGTGAGAACTCATACCAATAAAGTCTTTGAAAGACAGAGAAGCAAATGAGAGGAAAGTGAAGAAATGGTAGGAAAAGAACATGGAAAGGTCTGAGCAGAGAGAGAGAAGTAGCAGAGGCTCAGCATTGTGCTGCTAATGCGGCCCAGGCCTGGCTAATCCAACAAAGGTTACTGTGGAGACCAACAATGAGGCTGTGAGGCCACGGGAGAGGAGCCAGGGAAGGAGAGGAGGGGGCCGGCAATAGCGACAGGGTTGAAGGGACGGGGGGGGGTAGCACCAAAACAATCTACATCGCAAAACCATCTGACCTTACTTTCAGTTTGACACAGGTTTTTAGCAAGAATCCCATGTTCTGGTCTCTAAAATTGAATAGCATCACTTCCTGTGCAGCGGTAGGCTTTCTCACCAGAAAGGTGAAGCGCACACCTGTTGTTTGAACACACTTATGGGAAAGCTCTGGTGAAACTTCTTTAATCACCGCCATATGACATCATGGAAAGTTACTTTTTCTTTCCAGCTGCAGTGCTGAATAATCAGTTTGCAGAAGAGTTGAGTTGTGACTGGAAGCTGATTAAAGCCAGCCTCTGTGGGTAAAAGAGCAGCACCCCCCCTCCTCCATATGACCGGGGAGCATGGTGGAGCTGGAAACAACCGCAAGTGCATTGAGGCAGCAGTCCCTGAGTCTGACTGAAGACTGAGGGTCTCAAGTAGACCATGTCCACCATCGTAGTTTAGCGTGTCAGCACACTGATCGGTATTAGCACATTTGCACTAGGTGGGGGACATGCCGTTAGTTTTGCAGATATTAGGTCATAGAGTATTTTGTAATAATAATAATGATCAATCATTTTGATCTGATGATAGCGCCAGAGGAAAAATGAAGGGGTCGGCAAAGTTATTACACTTGAGAGGAACATGGATGTTTGCACCAAATGTCATAGCAATACATCCAGTAGTTGTTGAGACAGTTCACGCAAAACTACAAACGTCAAAATAGGCGCCTGCGAATATTGTTTGGGGCTTTTATTGTGAAAGGTGAGAATGGAAGATGTGGATGTGCTGCCTGTAATGAAGTCTGCCGCCTTGGTTCGGACAGAGCCTTCATGTTTCATAAATACACTGTAGGCACAACTCAACCCGTTGTGCAGAAGCTCAGAAAAATCAACCTTGCTTCTAAAGACAGAAGCATGTTGCTTTATCGCTGCATTTGAGCGGTGTACAGTTTAAGAGTTATTCAAGACATATCCTTCACATTTGATTGGACTGCTATAAAGTGGGCGAGCTTAGCATGTAGCATGATAAGGAGCTACAGAGGACTGTGACTCCACACACACCTCTTCCGTCACTAAATGTTGCAGATTGATTGGTGGATGTCATGTCACATTGGTTGAAATCAGTCGGTTGTAGCTCATGTTAGCGCACGTCATATTTTGTTTTAAGAAGAAAAGATGATTGATTTTTAATATAAAACTACAAGGAAATCCACTTTAAGTAATTTATGTAGCACATATTATTGCATTAAGTACACAATATGACCGGGGATGTGATCTAAAAGACATGTTGAGTTTAAGGTGCTCGAGAACTATTGTTCAGGCTGAGAGGAGAGCCGAGTGGGAGGAGAACAGGTAAGGCTCACTTCACTGTCACCTGCAACCGGTCAACAGCAACAGATGTTAAATGCTGGTTTAGTCGTCACACTGTTCCTCACAGAGTCTGACGGCCTTAGTAAATGCACTGTGCTGCTGGAGCTGAAGAAGTGTGGAAGACATCTCACTGTGACAGTTCCCCTTAGTGAGAACGTCATGCTTCACAGAACAGGGGTTGTACATGCAGAGCTTGTGTTCGTCCACATCTTACGCTGCGTTTTCATTTGTGTGTTCCCATGATTCCTGAGGTCTCCACAGAGCTCTCTGCTCAGACCGCTGCACCGTGCTCCCCTCCTGTGTATAAAATAGCTGCTGACCCATGACCTTCACACTCACTCGCCTGTCTTTCACACAATCCCTCCCCCATCCCTCCCCCTCTGCTCTACAGATGCCACTTTACAGATGGAAATCACACAGAAGGCTCGGTAATAGTAAATAGTTTAAAGGTCAAACTTCCATTTGTCCTCCTCACTCAGAGGCCGTCTGCAGAGAGGATTTATCTGATAACTCTGGCAAAATAAAACGTACATCAGGTCTAACATAAGGAAAAAGAAGAATGCATTACCAATAATAAAAACACAGAAAGAACGTGAAAGAAAACATATATATGTATCTTTCAGGACCTTCCATCATTACCAGAATGGCATTACTTCAGGCACAGCTGAGTTCGGACGGCTCAGTGGTGTGGATGGGTTTGATCAAAACAAATTACTTTAATCTCAGAAATTCTGAGTGTTTTCTCTGAATTTTACCCCTCCCCCATGGTTTATTATTAGTGCTGGGCAAGTTAACATGTTAATTTCGCGTTAACGCATTCATTAATTAACGCCGACAATTATTTTATCGCGCATTAACGCATTTTTTTAATTTATTATAATTTTTTTTTTTTTTTTTAATTGAAAGACAAGAGACAATACATATACATAACAACAAGAGGATGACAAGAACAGTGGGATAAAAGCCAGCAAACATCCTATAGTCAGTAATTTTAGTGCACCTATATGCTGAAATTCACGGTAAACGCATTTAAACGGCACAGATCGGGAGCGAGCGAAGGACTTTGAAAGTTAGCGGAAAGATTTACGTGAGACAACATCCGGTTTCTTCAGACGAACATCCGGTTTCAGAATAAGATGCCAACAAAGTATGAATTATATTCACATTAAGTATAAAACATGCTACCTGCATCTCGTGAACCAAATGTTATTGCCCTTTTGTTCATATAGCAGTACTTTTAAAATAAAAGTGCGCAATACACTACTTTTGAATTCATTATTGAACTTTGCCATAACAATGCGATTAATTGCGATTAATCGATTATTTTAATCGTTGCCCAGCACTATTTATCATCTTTATACCTATAATGGCCTCCATACACCTTAATAGGCCGTATAACAGGGATTTGATTGTTTCAAATGTTAGGGTCACCTGACACAAGACACATGAATCTCATTTGGCTCAGTATTTTGAATTGTTCTTCCCTGTCTTCTGCCTGTTAATCCGTCACCTTCATGAGGAATTCATTATCACGTTCACTTCTGTTTAGTGCCTTCTGCTCAACACGCCAAGTATTTGATTTAAAGGAAATTAGGATTTTACCGCTAAACAGGTGTGAAACCCCAAAGTAGAACAAACACAACAGACACTCCCAACAGGAATGGATGAGAATGTGACACGAGTCACTCTCTGAAATCTCTCCACTCACAGTCAGTGCAGTGTAACGAAAACGTGACTCATAAGAACACCAACAAGCACAACACCTTCAGGTGGGAGTATGTATGTGTTTACATATCTAGCGGGGTTTTGCGTGTTTGAACTTGCATTTCTCACCGCATGTCTGTGGAGAGCTAATAACTGTTTGGAGGACTGCAGGATATGGGAAAACATCCTGGATGAGATTCATTTTGGATGTTAATATGATAATATGAGGTGCAAATTAATGTGCAATTTCAGGGTCGCCAATTTTGTACGCTGCAACTGAAGTCCTTGAACATGTTAATGAAATCATTTGAAAGTGTATCACCTAATAATAATAATACTAACGTTCAGTCAATCCAGTATGCTATTATTTGCGTTGTGTTCTGATCTGCCCTCTGCGATGGGGAACTGAAGCCGATACATCGCTCTCTTCAAAGACACAAGACTCCATTGACAAAAGCAGTGTGAAACTAACGTGGCGTCCACAGCAGGACATCGCTTAGCCTCCGAGCTGTTTCTCCTGTCTGCATGACGACTGCTATCTAAGTTACTGTAGGTAATACACTGACGTGGGAAAAAAACATTTTGACTCTAAAGCATACAGGCTTCGATCAAAACGTGAATGTTCTGATTTGAATACTTTAGGAACACCACCGGGAAGCTATAGAGTGATATAAAAACCTCTGAATGTAACGGACCCGTCCTACCTCTTAAGCACGACACCACCGATATCGGGGGCACTCTGGCTCAGCACCCCTGAAAATATTGTACGAAAAATAGCCTTATTCTTCGGTAATATTGTGGATTTGTCCAGTTTTTTTTCCGGATTAAAAAGTAACGTATGGGCAACACTATCATATAAATCACTTTTTACACACTCCAAACACAACTATAGACTACTAATATAAGCATCTAGAAAATGTGGCATAAAAACATGAAATCCTGGCCAGAAATCGCCGTTATGTGTACGGCAAATCAATATCTGCTCCCTGATGCTAGCGGCTACCAAGCGTTGCAATGCATTTTATAGCATTAGCACTCGTGGCCGAACACATAAATAACTTCGGTTTTTCTCTCCGTGGAAGCAGTAGACAGCTGTGAGTGGACAAAGGTACCATTGTACTGCCCTCCGCCGAAAAAAAATCGTGGGTTTTCGGACCCGTTTTATGAAAAATGAGTACAATAACGTCGCAGATTATCTGTTTCAAAGCTGGAATCATTGTTGCCAACTGCATCCTGTTTACTTCCGAGCTCTTTCCAGAATAAGAGCGGTCAATCCAGCTTGGGCGAGCGGTCAGACTTCCGGCGAGCGGAAATTTACGGTCGGGGAGACGCGGCACTTCTTGCAACGTTACTCGCTGAAACGTCTGTCAATCAACACCAAATTCGACACACGCCTTCCGACTCTGACGCGTCGAAGGAGGGCTTATTGACTGAAATCGACCGATGATAGGCTGAGCTACAGCCCCATACACACACATGAGCTGAGAAAACCCTATAGATGACAGCCAGAAACAGGCTCTGATGATGTTAGGAATCTCAAAATGATTCCTAACAGCTGTATTTGGATGTATTGAATAATATGAGTGATAAAAAAATGAAATATATAGTTATATAGTATATAAAAGTACAATGTAAGAGCTGCAACAGCTGGTTCGAAAATGATGACCTCGCTTGACCTCTCTCTACTAAAGCCTCTTATTCTTCACTTTATCCCACTTTAACCTTTATTCAGCAACTACTGATCGGTTGTGCTATGATTTGGGAGAGTTTTTAGGGAGATATCTGCATTATTTCAAAAACATGTTATCAATAAAAGTGCTTTTTTTCAGGCGAACCTGATTATTTTCAATTTGAGCTGTGTAATGTCTTCATTTACTATATTAACCAGCAACATATACACAATATTACCCATCTGAACAATCTCACAAGTGTTGTGATCTGATTATAGCATCAAAAATTATTAAAATAGACCTTGGAGTTACAGAACTATGGTCACTTTAGTATGGGTATGCCATTTTCGAGCAGAGGCCTACAAATAGGGCCCGAGCTTAAGAGGTTAATGAAGCTGCTGGTGTTGTGTGTGTACTTCGACAGTCAGCGGTCCTGTGGTGGGTCTGTTTGATTTACTCACCCTGATGCTATGAGCGCTCTGGACTGAGCCATCGCAATCCTCTGTAACGCTGGTCTGCTCAGCCCGGCTAAGCTTGATCTCTGTGGCAGAGGGGCATGGCACACTGTCGCTGCAGATGACAGCGTGCGCTGCGGCTTCATCACCATTGGCGACGGAGATGGCACAGGAGAGGGGGGCGTGGTCACGCTGTTGGCAGGGGAGACCAATGTGGCGGTTGGCACTGATTCGTTGGCTGAAGATGAGGAGTGCTTGGCGGGAATGGACGGAGGGATCAGGTTCGGTTTGGATGACGGAGGCTGAGGAGGCGGGAGGGAGGGCGGAGGCGGCCTATTGGAAGACAAGGAGATACCCAGAGAGGAGGTGCCCACGGTGAGGGCGGCCAGCGACTGAGCGAAGAGCTGGGCGTTCCTTCTCGGAGAGGCGGTGTTTCTGGAGATGGCGAGCCCGTGCGGCAGCGTCTGATAGTAGTTGGAGTTTGAGTTTGAGTTCTGCTGCTGTCCTCGCCCCAGAGTGGCGGACTTAGACGGGCTCAGAGGTTTAGAGGAGACCAGCGCTGAGTTCTTGGGCCGCTGCATGGTTAGTGAGCGTCTACCTAGAGTCTGTATCCCTGCTCCTCCTGTATTGTTCTTCACACTGAAGACCAGCATGCACTGCTGGCAGGAACAAGGCTGGCCCAGTCCAGTAGTTGGTCCATTGGGGGAGACAGAGCTTCCAATCCCCATGCTGGCCCCTGACACCCCAACACCAAGCAGGGCTCCTGTTAGGCCTCCTCCTTTGGGTATTGGGAGGGGGCCGGACACTAGAGGGTAGGACATGTCAGCACGTCTCTGGAGCCTCCGACACCTCTGGCTCTGTCTGTTCACCTGCAGGACACAACGAAACAGTCCTTTTACAACATTTCTGATTACTAGTTCAAGGGTACAGGGGTACTTTTCCACCTGGACCCTATTTAGTTTTGTCTAACTATTACAATTACAGGCAATTTCTGAATGGGTCCAGTACTGATCCAGAGGGGTGCAATGTAATCCTGATTCCGAAGTGTCTGACAACATTATGAAAAGAGTCTCGCTCAAGGAGACGTCTCTTTCTGAAATCTTGCGATGTGCCGGGCAGAGTTTGTTAGAGAGAAAGACACATACACACAGAGAGAGAGAGAGAGAGAGAGAGACAGAGAGAGAGACAGACAGACAGACAGATAGACAGAGAGACAGAGACAGAGAGACAGAGAGACTGGTGGTGTTCCTGAGGCTGCTGTGACCCTCCGACCACAGAGACCTGATGCTGTCCCATCTTCACAGACGGGATCAAGCGAGAGGTAAAGAGAAGAAGAGGTTGTATTTCTCTGTCGGGTCCTCTCCAGAATCTTGTCAGACTTCTATAATAAATATCTGAGCCTGTCAGCAGCAGGCTGGCACATGCACAGGATGCACTTTTAGTAGACCTAACGTCACATTGGTGCTGTGCAATGCCCTCGCAGCTCATTTAGCAGCTGCCAGCTGCAGCAAATTCGCTAAATACTGGAGAAAATTATAAAAACGTTGTTCCAGTCATGAGAAAACAGGGTCCAGGTTGATTACTAGCAAAGTCACCCTTTAGCCCTTATCATGAGCTCATCACAGTACGGGGGAGCTGCCACTTGAAACTAAATATCACTCATTTATTTAAAGAAGAAAAGGTATGGAAGGAGTGTTAAGTTGATTTTGTTATTGATGTCCATGTAAAGAATTCAAACCCACCTGTGTCATGTTGTGAAAATCAATGAGGTAGCAGAAGCCGAGGGGTGTCAGGTCGAGGCAGGGCTGCTGCCGACTGTGGGCGTTCTCGATGGCAATGGCCACCTCCATGTCGTAGGCCGTCCACGTACCCCCATCGTTTTCCCACTCCCACTGCCAGCCCTGACCTGGGGCCGAGACTGGGTCATAGAAACTCCTCCGCACCGGACGGATGGTACCTGAAATAAGCAAAATGTGTGATAGTTATTACTTTGTCCCAATGAGCTTCTTCAATAGTCCACCAAGAGCCTCTCCACCAGATATCAGACACGAGGTTTTAAAAGCAGAGTAAGGTAGGTGGGAGTGGAATAAAAGTACAATACAAACAGATTGGTAAGATCTTCACAAATGAAACATGACAAACATAACAATTACAATTTCATAATATCAAACAAAAAAAAAAAGAAATCTATCATTTAGGAATGCCAGTAAGACCAAGAGACATAGAGCGAGGACAAAATGATACACTTATTAATAATATCATGTAAACTAGGCTTAGGACAGCGGTTAGGAGCTCCATCCTGAGTACACCAGGAGCTCTGCACACACAGATAAATAACCTGCACACACAGCATCTAAAATCACAAAGCCCTTGATCTTCTTCAACTACTCACAGTGTCCCCCTTTCAGAAAGCTTTGAGTTAGATTGAGGTAGAGATTTAGAAACACAGTAACTATGATCATGTGATCTCTGGATTATCTCTGGATCTCTGATCAGATGGGTCGATGTTATGATGAGCGAGACGCTCTGTGGCTCCTGTAGCTCGGGGGATGAATTACAGGAAACAAAGCCGTCTCTGGAGTCTTCATTTTAAAAGTGTTGTAGGTAATGTCAGGTTCTAATGTAAAAACAAAAGTAACGGACAGAAGAAAACCTTCTGTCTGCGTTCTCTCCGTCTTGTGGGTCATGTGGAATTCTAAGTGGTAAATGTTAGGAAAAGTAACTGATACATATTTAAAGAAACGTTGAAGGGTGTGCTGTTGTGTTGCCTTATACAGCTATATGTTTCTAAATAGGAGATTAGTTTGGTTGGACTGTTCCTGACCCTGAACAGGATAAGCGGTTTGGATAATGAATGAATGAATGAATGTTCAGTAACTTGAAAAATAGTCTTAGAAACCATCCAAGAGAGAAGTGGGAGGAGGGTCCCTAAACCAACCAATCAGAAACTACCTCAGTCTCCAGGGGTAACAGGCTATTCAGTCCATGCCAGGACAAGGAGACGAAGACATATATGTGTGTGTGTGTGTGTGTGTGTGAGAAACTAATACAAAGAGGTTATATTGGCAGAGTGGCATCAGCACAAAGACATCAAAAGGATGGGGCTGAATGGAGGGAGGCTGCATTTGTTTGGTGAGGACAGAAAGACAGAGGGACAGAGAGACAGAAAGACACGGAGACAGAGGGACAGAGAGACAGAAAGACAGAGACAGAAAGACAGAGAGGCAGAGAGACAGAGGGACAAAGAGACAGAGGGACAGAGGGACCGAGAGACAGAGAGAGAGAAAGACAGAGGGACAGACAGAAAGACAGAGGGAGAGAGAGACAGAGAGACAGATGGTGAATAACTGTATAGTTTATGTGTATAGTTCCCTCACAAGAAGATACCAATGTATCTATTTAGAGGACAGAGGACATGTTACACAGGAGACAAACATGATATGAAGGGGTGAGACAAAGACAAAGTGAGTGTTTGTGAAAGAGTGAGACCCCCGTCCTCCTCTCTCGCTCTCTGATGATTACCACGTCAAATCTCAACCTGCAGAGCCAACGTCCATTCACAGCCAGACAGGGGGCTACTAGCTGGTCCAGTTTGTGCTGCTCCCATAATTAGTTGGTTGTTTAGTCAGTAATTCTACAAGAAACAGGCCTACTAATTAAAGGGACATATCATGCTCATTGTCAGGCTCACACTTGTATAGAAATACAG
>NW_022281744.1:0-9818 GCF_004355925.1 Anarrhichthys ocellatus | reverse complement strand
GAGAGAGAGAGAGAGAGAGAGAGAGAGAGAGAGAGAGAGAGAGAGAGGGAGGGAGAGCACACATTCTTCACTGGATCTCCCGTTAGGATTGTCAATATTTACTGTGTGTGAGAGAGAAGGACAACATGTGTATGTGTGCATTTGTTAAATGCCTTCACAGCCAGGCATCGGTGTGTGTGTGTGAGTATGTGAGTGTGTCACCTCCCCCTCTCTCTCTGGTGTTGGCCTGATTTCTTGCACCACTACGTGATCAATCTTTGACAGTTTGCTGACTCGTTTCTTTGTTTTGTAACACCCCCACCCCATAAGCCTCTGTCTTGGGCGCTGTCTGAGTCTGGGACTGTCTACACACACACACACACACACCTACACACCCCTCCCTTCTGCTGAATTGTGATTGTCTGGGGATAGAAACAATGCTGACTGGTCGGGTGTCATTGTCTGCCCCCCCCACATCTACCTGACACATATTGTCATTAGGAATATGCTAACAGCCCCGGCCTCTTTATGATGGGGGATTCCACCACATACACCTACTCTAATAAATGCTGTGAGGCTTGTAATGAGGCAACTTCACGATCCGGGAGTTGTATTTAAAGCAGCCCCAAACTCTACAGGAAGCAGAAAGAGAAAACAGTGAGAACTCATACCAATAAAGTCTTTGAAAGACAGAGAAGCAAATGAGAGGAAAGTGAAGAAATGGTAGGAAAAGAACATGGAAAGGTCTGAGCAGAGAGAGAGAAGTAGCAGAGGCTCAGCATTGTGCTGCTAATGCGGCCCAGGCCTGGCTAATCCAACAAAGGTTACTGTGGAGACCAACAATGAGGCTGTGAGGCCACGGGAGAGGAGCCAGGGAAGGAGAGGAGGGGGCCGGCAATAGCGACAGGGTTGAAGGGACGGGGGGGGGGTAGCACCAAAACAATCTACATCGCAAAACCATCTGACCTTACTTTCAGTTTGACACAGGTTTTTAGCAAGAATCCCATGTTCTGGTCTCTAAAATTGAATAGCATCACTTCCTGTGCAGCGGTAGGCTTTCTCACCAGAAAGGTGAAGCGCACACCTGTTGTTTGAACACACTTATGGGAAAGCTCTGGTGAAACTTCTTTAATCACCGCCATATGACATCATGGAAAGTTACTTTTTCTTTCCAGCTGCAGTGCTGAATAATCAGTTTGCAGAAGAGTTGAGTTGTGACTGGAAGCTGATTAAAGCCAGCCTCTGTGGGTAAAAGAGCAGCACCCCCCCTCCTCCATATGACCGGGGAGCATGGTGGAGCTGGAAACAACCGCAAGTGCATTGAGGCAGCAGTCCCTGAGTCTGACTGAAGACTGAGGGTCTCAAGTAGACCATGTCCACCATCGTAGTTTAGCGTGTCAGCACACTGATCGGTATTAGCACATTTGCACTAGGTGGGGGACATGCCGTTAGTTTTGCAGATATTAGGTCATAGAGTATTTTGTAATAATAATAATGATCAATCATTTTGATCTGATGATAGCGCCAGAGGAAAAATGAAGGGGTCGGCAAAGTTATTACACTTGAGAGGAACATGGATGTTTGCACCAAATGTCATAGCAATACATCCAGTAGTTGTTGAGACAGTTCACGCAAAACTACAAACGTCAAAATAGGCGCCTGCGAATATTGTTTGGGGCTTTTATTGTGAAAGGTGAGAATGGAAGATGTGGATGTGCTGCCTGTAATGAAGTCTGCCGCCTTGGTTCGGACAGAGCCTTCATGTTTCATAAATACACTGTAGGCACAACTCAACCCGTTGTGCAGAAGCTCAGAAAAATCAACCTTGCTTCTAAAGACAGAAGCATGTTGCTTTATCGCTGCATTTGAGCGGTGTACAGTTTAAGAGTTATTCAAGACATATCCTTCACATTTGATTGGACTGCTATAAAGTGGGCGAGCTTAGCATGTAGCATGATAAGGAGCTACAGAGGACTGTGACTCCACACACACCTCTTCCGTCACTAAATGTTGCAGATTGATTGGTGGATGTCATGTCACATTGGTTGAAATCAGTCGGTTGTAGCTCATGTTAGCGCACGTCATATTTTGTTTTAAGAAGAAAAGATGATTGATTTTTAATATAAAACTACAAGGAAATCCACTTTAAGTAATTTATGTAGCACATATTATTGCATTAAGTACACAATATGACCGGGGATGTGATCTAAAAGACATGTTGAGTTTAAGGTGCTCGAGAACTATTGTTCAGGCTGAGAGGAGAGCCGAGTGGGAGGAGAACAGGTAAGGCTCACTTCACTGTCACCTGCAACCGGTCAACAGCAACAGATGTTAAATGCTGGTTTAGTCGTCACACTGTTCCTCACAGAGTCTGACGGCCTTAGTAAATGCACTGTGCTGCTGGAGCTGAAGAAGTGTGGAAGACATCTCACTGTGACAGTTCCCCTTAGTGAGAACGTCATGCTTCACAGAACAGGGGTTGTACATGCAGAGCTTGTGTTCGTCCACATCTTACGCTGCGTTTTCATTTGTGTGTTCCCATGATTCCTGAGGTCTCCACAGAGCTCTCTGCTCAGACCGCTGCACCGTGCTCCCCTCCTGTGTATAAAATAGCTGCTGACCCATGACCTTCACACTCACTCGCCTGTCTTTCACACAATCCCTCCCCCATCCCTCCCCCTCTGCTCTACAGATGCCACTTTACAGATGGAAATCACACAGAAGGCTCGGTAATAGTAAATAGTTTAAAGGTCAAACTTCCATTTGTCCTCCTCACTCAGAGGCCGTCTGCAGAGAGGATTTATCTGATAACTCTGGCAAAATAAAACGTACATCAGGTCTAACATAAGGAAAAAGAAGAATGCATTACCAATAATAAAAACACAGAAAGAACGTGAAAGAAAACATATATATGTATCTTTCAGGACCTTCCATCATTACCAGAATGGCATTACTTCAGGCACAGCTGAGTTCGGACGGCTCAGTGGTGTGGATGGGTTTGATCAAAACAAATTACTTTAATCTCAGAAATTCTGAGTGTTTTCTCTGAATTTTACCCCTCCCCCATGGTTTATTATTAGTGCTGGGCAAGTTAACATGTTAATTTCGCGTTAACGCATTCATTAATTAACGCCGACAATTATTTTATCGCGCATTAACGCATTTTTTTAATTTATTATAATTTTTTTTTTTTTTTTTAATTGAAAGACAAGAGACAATACATATACATAACAACAAGAGGATGACAAGAACAGTGGGATAAAAGCCAGCAAACATCCTATAGTCAGTAATTTTAGTGCACCTATATGCTGAAATTCACGGTAAACGCATTTAAACGGCACAGATCGGGAGCGAGCGAAGGACTTTGAAAGTTAGCGGAAAGATTTACGTGAGACAACATCCGGTTTCTTCAGACGAACATCCGGTTTCAGAATAAGATGCCAACAAAGTATGAATTATATTCACATTAAGTATAAAACATGCTACCTGCATCTCGTGAACCAAATGTTATTGCCCTTTTGTTCATATAGCAGTACTTTTAAAATAAAAGTGCGCAATACACTACTTTTGAATTCATTATTGAACTTTGCCATAACAATGCGATTAATTGCGATTAATCGATTATTTTAATCGTTGCCCAGCACTATTTATCATCTTTATACCTATAATGGCCTCCATACACCTTAATAGGCCGTATAAC
Organism: Anarrhichthys ocellatus; assembly: GCF_004355925.1. NCBI lineage: Eukaryota > Metazoa > Chordata > Actinopteri > Perciformes > Anarhichadidae > Anarrhichthys > Anarrhichthys ocellatus. Next base: position 6,139 of record NW_022281744.1, on the reverse strand, counting down.
AGGGATTTGATTGTTTCAAATGTTAGGGTCACCTGACACAAGACACATGAATCTCATTTGGCTCAGTATTTTGAATTGTTCTTCCCTGTCTTCTGCCTGTTAATCCGTCACCTTCATGAGGAATTCATTATCACGTTCACTTCTGTTTAGTGCCTTCTGCTCAACACGCCAAGTATTTGATTTAAAGGAAATTAGGATTTTACCGCTAAACAGGTGTGAAACCCCAAAGTAGAACAAACACAACAGACACTCCCAACAGGAATGGATGAGAATGTGACACGAGTCACTCTCTGAAATCTCTCCACTCACAGTCAGTGCAGTGTAACGAAAACGTGACTCATAAGAACACCAACAAGCACAACACCTTCAGGTGGGAGTATGTATGTGTTTACATATCTAGCGGGGTTTTGCGTGTTTGAACTTGCATTTCTCACCGCATGTCTGTGGAGAGCTAATAACTGTTTGGAGGACTGCAGGATATGGGAAAACATCCTGGATGAGATTCATTTTGGATGTTAATATGATAATATGAGGTGCAAATTAATGTGCAATTTCAGGGTCGCCAATTTTGTACGCTGCAACTGAAGTCCTTGAACATGTTAATGAAATCATTTGAAAGTGTATCACCTAATAATAATAATACTAACGTTCAGTCAATCCAGTATGCTATTATTTGCGTTGTGTTCTGATCTGCCCTCTGCGATGGGGAACTGAAGCCGATACATCGCTCTCTTCAAAGACACAAGACTCCATTGACAAAAGCAGTGTGAAACTAACGTGGCGTCCACAGCAGGACATCGCTTAGCCTCCGAGCTGTTTCTCCTGTCTGCATGACGACTGCTATCTAAGTTACTGTAGGTAATACACTGACGTGGGAAAAAAACATTTTGACTCTAAAGCATACAGGCTTCGATCAAAACGTGAATGTTCTGATTTGAATACTTTAGGAACACCACCGGGAAGCTATAGAGTGATATAAAAACCTCTGAATGTAACGGACCCGTCCTACCTCTTAAGCACGACACCACCGATATCGGGGGCACTCTGGCTCAGCACCCCTGAAAATATTGTACGAAAAATAGCCTTATTCTTCGGTAATATTGTGGATTTGTCCAGTTTTTTTTCCGGATTAAAAAGTAACGTATGGGCAACACTATCATATAAATCACTTTTTACACACTCCAAACACAACTATAGACTACTAATATAAGCATCTAGAAAATGTGGCATAAAAACATGAAATCCTGGCCAGAAATCGCCGTTATGTGTACGGCAAATCAATATCTGCTCCCTGATGCTAGCGGCTACCAAGCGTTGCAATGCATTTTATAGCATTAGCACTCGTGGCCGAACACATAAATAACTTCGGTTTTTCTCTCCGTGGAAGCAGTAGACAGCTGTGAGTGGACAAAGGTACCATTGTACTGCCCTCCGCCGAAAAAAAATCGTGGGTTTTCGGACCCGTTTTATGAAAAATGAGTACAATAACGTCGCAGATTATCTGTTTCAAAGCTGGAATCATTGTTGCCAACTGCATCCTGTTTACTTCCGAGCTCTTTCCAGAATAAGAGCGGTCAATCCAGCTTGGGCGAGCGGTCAGACTTCCGGCGAGCGGAAATTTACGGTCGGGGAGACGCGGCACTTCTTGCAACGTTACTCGCTGAAACGTCTGTCAATCAACACCAAATTCGACACACGCCTTCCGACTCTGACGCGTCGAAGGAGGGCTTATTGACTGAAATCGACCGATGATAGGCTGAGCTACAGCCCCATACACACACATGAGCTGAGAAAACCCTATAGATGACAGCCAGAAACAGGCTCTGATGATGTTAGGAATCTCAAAATGATTCCTAACAGCTGTATTTGGATGTATTGAATAATATGAGTGATAAAAAAATGAAATATATAGTTATATAGTATATAAAAGTACAATGTAAGAGCTGCAACAGCTGGTTCGAAAATGATGACCTCGCTTGACCTCTCTCTACTAAAGCCTCTTATTCTTCACTTTATCCCACTTTAACCTTTATTCAGCAACTACTGATCGGTTGTGCTATGATTTGGGAGAGTTTTTAGGGAGATATCTGCATTATTTCAAAAACATGTTATCAATAAAAGTGCTTTTTTTCAGGCGAACCTGATTATTTTCAATTTGAGCTGTGTAATGTCTTCATTTACTATATTAACCAGCAACATATACACAATATTACCCATCTGAACAATCTCACAAGTGTTGTGATCTGATTATAGCATCAAAAATTATTAAAATAGACCTTGGAGTTACAGAACTATGGTCACTTTAGTATGGGTATGCCATTTTCGAGCAGAGGCCTACAAATAGGGCCCGAGCTTAAGAGGTTAATGAAGCTGCTGGTGTTGTGTGTGTACTTCGACAGTCAGCGGTCCTGTGGTGGGTCTGTTTGATTTACTCACCCTGATGCTATGAGCGCTCTGGACTGAGCCATCGCAATCCTCTGTAACGCTGGTCTGCTCAGCCCGGCTAAGCTTGATCTCTGTGGCAGAGGGGCATGGCACACTGTCGCTGCAGATGACAGCGTGCGCTGCGGCTTCATCACCATTGGCGACGGAGATGGCACAGGAGAGGGGGGCGTGGTCACGCTGTTGGCAGGGGAGACCAATGTGGCGGTTGGCACTGATTCGTTGGCTGAAGATGAGGAGTGCTTGGCGGGAATGGACGGAGGGATCAGGTTCGGTTTGGATGACGGAGGCTGAGGAGGCGGGAGGGAGGGCGGAGGCGGCCTATTGGAAGACAAGGAGATACCCAGAGAGGAGGTGCCCACGGTGAGGGCGGCCAGCGACTGAGCGAAGAGCTGGGCGTTCCTTCTCGGAGAGGCGGTGTTTCTGGAGATGGCGAGCCCGTGCGGCAGCGTCTGATAGTAGTTGGAGTTTGAGTTTGAGTTCTGCTGCTGTCCTCGCCCCAGAGTGGCGGACTTAGACGGGCTCAGAGGTTTAGAGGAGACCAGCGCTGAGTTCTTGGGCCGCTGCATGGTTAGTGAGCGTCTACCTAGAGTCTGTATCCCTGCTCCTCCTGTATTGTTCTTCACACTGAAGACCAGCATGCACTGCTGGCAGGAACAAGGCTGGCCCAGTCCAGTAGTTGGTCCATTGGGGGAGACAGAGCTTCCAATCCCCATGCTGGCCCCTGACACCCCAACACCAAGCAGGGCTCCTGTTAGGCCTCCTCCTTTGGGTATTGGGAGGGGGCCGGACACTAGAGGGTAGGACATGTCAGCACGTCTCTGGAGCCTCCGACACCTCTGGCTCTGTCTGTTCACCTGCAGGACACAACGAAACAGTCCTTTTACAACATTTCTGATTACTAGTTCAAGGGTACAGGGGTACTTTTCCACCTGGACCCTATTTAGTTTTGTCTAACTATTACAATTACAGGCAATTTCTGAATGGGTCCAGTACTGATCCAGAGGGGTGCAATGTAATCCTGATTCCGAAGTGTCTGACAACATTATGAAAAGAGTCTCGCTCAAGGAGACGTCTCTTTCTGAAATCTTGCGATGTGCCGGGCAGAGTTTGTTAGAGAGAAAGACACATACACACAGAGAGAGAGAGAGAGAGAGAGAGACAGAGAGAGAGACAGACAGACAGACAGATAGACAGAGAGACAGAGACAGAGAGACAGAGAGACTGGTGGTGTTCCTGAGGCTGCTGTGACCCTCCGACCACAGAGACCTGATGCTGTCCCATCTTCACAGACGGGATCAAGCGAGAGGTAAAGAGAAGAAGAGGTTGTATTTCTCTGTCGGGTCCTCTCCAGAATCTTGTCAGACTTCTATAATAAATATCTGAGCCTGTCAGCAGCAGGCTGGCACATGCACAGGATGCACTTTTAGTAGACCTAACGTCACATTGGTGCTGTGCAATGCCCTCGCAGCTCATTTAGCAGCTGCCAGCTGCAGCAAATTCGCTAAATACTGGAGAAAATTATAAAAACGTTGTTCCAGTCATGAGAAAACAGGGTCCAGGTTGATTACTAGCAAAGTCACCCTTTAGCCCTTATCATGAGCTCATCACAGTACGGGGGAGCTGCCACTTGAAACTAAATATCACTCATTTATTTAAAGAAGAAAAGGTATGGAAGGAGTGTTAAGTTGATTTTGTTATTGATGTCCATGTAAAGAATTCAAACCCACCTGTGTCATGTTGTGAAAATCAATGAGGTAGCAGAAGCCGAGGGGTGTCAGGTCGAGGCAGGGCTGCTGCCGACTGTGGGCGTTCTCGATGGCAATGGCCACCTCCATGTCGTAGGCCGTCCACGTACCCCCATCGTTTTCCCACTCCCACTGCCAGCCCTGACCTGGGGCCGAGACTGGGTCATAGAAACTCCTCCGCACCGGACGGATGGTACCTGAAATAAGCAAAATGTGTGATAGTTATTACTTTGTCCCAATGAGCTTCTTCAATAGTCCACCAAGAGCCTCTCCACCAGATATCAGACACGAGGTTTTAAAAGCAGAGTAAGGTAGGTGGGAGTGGAATAAAAGTACAATACAAACAGATTGGTAAGATCTTCACAAATGAAACATGACAAACATAACAATTACAATTTCATAATATCAAACAAAAAAAAAAAGAAATCTATCATTTAGGAATGCCAGTAAGACCAAGAGACATAGAGCGAGGACAAAATGATACACTTATTAATAATATCATGTAAACTAGGCTTAGGACAGCGGTTAGGAGCTCCATCCTGAGTACACCAGGAGCTCTGCACACACAGATAAATAACCTGCACACACAGCATCTAAAATCACAAAGCCCTTGATCTTCTTCAACTACTCACAGTGTCCCCCTTTCAGAAAGCTTTGAGTTAGATTGAGGTAGAGATTTAGAAACACAGTAACTATGATCATGTGATCTCTGGATTATCTCTGGATCTCTGATCAGATGGGTCGATGTTATGATGAGCGAGACGCTCTGTGGCTCCTGTAGCTCGGGGGATGAATTACAGGAAACAAAGCCGTCTCTGGAGTCTTCATTTTAAAAGTGTTGTAGGTAATGTCAGGTTCTAATGTAAAAACAAAAGTAACGGACAGAAGAAAACCTTCTGTCTGCGTTCTCTCCGTCTTGTGGGTCATGTGGAATTCTAAGTGGTAAATGTTAGGAAAAGTAACTGATACATATTTAAAGAAACGTTGAAGGGTGTGCTGTTGTGTTGCCTTATACAGCTATATGTTTCTAAATAGGAGATTAGTTTGGTTGGACTGTTCCTGACCCTGAACAGGATAAGCGGTTTGGATAATGAATGAATGAATGAATGTTCAGTAACTTGAAAAATAGTCTTAGAAACCATCCAAGAGAGAAGTGGGAGGAGGGTCCCTAAACCAACCAATCAGAAACTACCTCAGTCTCCAGGGGTAACAGGCTATTCAGTCCATGCCAGGACAAGGAGACGAAGACATATATGTGTGTGTGTGTGTGTGTGTGTGAGAAACTAATACAAAGAGGTTATATTGGCAGAGTGGCATCAGCACAAAGACATCAAAAGGATGGGGCTGAATGGAGGGAGGCTGCATTTGTTTGGTGAGGACAGAAAGACAGAGGGACAGAGAGACAGAAAGACACGGAGACAGAGGGACAGAGAGACAGAAAGACAGAGACAGAAAGACAGAGAGGCAGAGAGACAGAGGGACAAAGAGACAGAGGGACAGAGGGACCGAGAGACAGAGAGAGAGAAAGACAGAGGGACAGACAGAAAGACAGAGGGAGAGAGAGACAGAGAGACAGATGGTGAATAACTGTATAGTTTATGTGTATAGTTCCCTCACAAGAAGATACCAATGTATCTATTTAGAGGACAGAGGACATGTTACACAGGAGACAAACATGATATGAAGGGGTGAGACAAAGACAAAGTGAGTGTTTGTGAAAGAGTGAGACCCCCGTCCTCCTCTCTCGCTCTCTGATGATTACCACGTCAAATCTCAACCTGCAGAGCCAACGTCCATTCACAGCCAGACAGGGGGCTACTAGCTGGTCCAGTTTGTGCTGCTCCCATAATTAGTTGGTTGTTTAGTCAGTAATTCTACAAGAAACAGGCCTACTAATTAAATGGACATATCATGCTCATTGTCAGGCTCACACTTGTATAGAAATACAG
>NW_022281743.1:0-9822 GCF_004355925.1 Anarrhichthys ocellatus | reverse complement strand
TAGAGTCACACAGACCATAAAGCAGGGGATGCTTTAGGGCGGGGCTCACTGTGATTGACAGGTCGCTACAGCGTCTCTACGTCACGTGACATTTCTGCACAACACGTGAGCGGTTGCAGGGATTGAACTTGAGACGCTACTCACGGTTCAAATACCAGTACAAGAGTCTCCAGTACTGAGCTTGTCGATGGGCATTTGTGCAGGAGAAGCCAAATGAGGAAATTAACTGTGCGTGGTTTGATTCTGTTTGGACAAGCAGATGGCAATGCCAAATGTTATGCAGGAAATCTTGAATAAAAGCGTGCACAAAGCATTTTATTTAACAAAGCGAGGTATCTGGATAAAAAAAAAGAAGCTTTTGTGTTCATGTGAAAACGGGGCTTGATCTGAAACACACAATTGAGCCATGTGCAGCGCTACAGAGCCAAACAAAGGCAGACATGAAATCCATGTTTGGTTTGTGAGTAGATAATGAAGCACATAGTGAACACAGAGTGGGAAACACACACACACACACACACACAAAAAAAGCAGACATAAAACACTCACTAACCGACACTAACAAAAATGTCACACACAACAAAGTCACGTGCATGGACTGTGCATTCACCGACACACACACACACACACACACACACACACATCCACTCATAAATAAACACAGGTTCTCTTACACACACACGCACACAAAAACATGTATACACACACACACACACAGAGCGTTGCAGAAAAGGCCATAAGGCATAACTCTCTGTGGAGCTGCCCTGTCTGTCTGTAGGTCAGCCAGCTAAAACTGCAGAGCAGAAGGGGCCACACGTACACACACATACACACACAAATACACATGTAATCACAGAGCGACAGACACATACATTCACACTCTCGTCTCACACTCTGTCATCCAATGAGAGCAACAGTCGCACACATGCACTGACACACACACATGCACACACAACTGTATAAAACGAGAGTGCTCCTCCTCAGTTCCAACGCAGTTTAAGGACATTTAAGGATACAAAAAGCTAATCCGTGTGGCTGGAGACTGTGAGCTCTGCAGACTGAACCGTATCAACACTTAGAGCTCTGTAAAATAAAGGTTCCAAACGGGTTCTTCCTGAAGGGCTGGGGTTCTACGGAACCATATATTTCTAAAGAACAGTTTGTTTAAAAAAAGGGTTAGGTCTAGAACCTCCTGGGTGGGTTTTAGATGAAACCCTGCAATATAAGAGGGTCCTTGGTAGAATCCCCTTTGTGGGTTCTAGATGAAACTCTTGGAATATAAAGTGATTCTTGGTCGAACCCCCTGAAAGGGTTGAAAGCACCCTAAGAAAGTTGACAGGTTCTAAATAGAACCTCCAATGAGGATTCTGGGTGGAAGGTTTACACCATAGAAGGGTTCTCTGTAGAACCTCTCATACGGGGTTCTGGGGGGAACCTTTCACAGACTGTTCCAGGTTTAACCCTTTGTTTGGTTAGGTAGAACTCTCTATGTGTTCCAGGTGGAACCTTCATAAAAAGGTTTTATCAGGGACCAAAAATGGTTCGCCTATGAGGACAGGCCGAAGAACCTTGTAATGTTCTAGTTAGCACCATCATTTCTAAGAGTGTGCGCGCGCGCACACACACACACACACACACACACCATGATTTATTCAACAAGAAAGCTGAGTTTCATTCGAGGGTAAAACATTTTTTATTGAAATAAAACAAATCAGCAAGCTTGCTTGAAATAAAGAATGTAGTGATAGTAATGTGCATGTGATGAATAGTTCAATTTATTTCTGTGAAAATTCAAAGTGCAAAGTAATGTCTGCAAGGTATCTGTCTCTGTCGTGGTTTGTGAGGCCATTAGTTGAGACATTAGAACCACAACTTGTAAATGTGTTTTCTCCTCAGATCAAAGTATGAATTACGGCCAACATTATCTGAATGCAAATGCCTCATTCCCAGCAGTAATAGATGATCCAGAGGCCTCCCATCTATCTTGTGGATGCACGTTTCCTAACAGTCAGGGAGCTGATTTATTCTCCTCAACCTCACCTGGGTCACATTTTATTTTGTGATATTTAGGAAGCTCGACAGTTGGATTGAAACTGTGTCAGTTTCAGTGTTGTTTCCTCCACTTCATCGCTCCTTGTGGAGTTTGTTGTTTTCTCTCGTCTTTATCAGCTGGAAACAGGCTGACGTAATTCTTCTTTAAGAGCTTTCCTGGGACATCCAGACATGGTTTAGTGAGCTCCGCTTCACAGTCTTGCTGTGTTCTTTTATTGAAACTTCACAATTACAGGACAAGAGGTTACCTTTCTTGTTTGCACTGTGGCTGGTTTGACAACAGTTACAGACTTCAGGGGACCCGGTATGTTGGTAAATTTGAGTGTAAAAGCATTGATGGCTTAAAGGTGGGGTGTACTTTGAAATAACTATCTGGTACAATGTGTTCTGTGACAACAATGGAAAGCAGATTCATGACAATCAAAGTCAAAGTAGAAATTCTGCCAACATACAGAGCAATAATCGTTTAAATATAGGTATAACGCAAGACCCCTGGGCTTTAATGCAAATTTTACATACTGGCCAAACGTTGTACAACAACTTCAAAGTCCATCATGTGATGCCACCTGGGCTCAGAAATACTTTTTTCCCAAAGACTAACATTGAGAAAGAGAACTATGTGACTTGTTTTTCATTGAGGTAAATCAACTTCCCAGTACAAACACTTAAATGACCCTTATTTAAATAGTTAGGTCCGAAAAGTTGACAAATGCGCTAATAGTCGAATTCTGAGTTATTTTCAGTCCTCCGATCATGGGACTGAGAATGGCACTCACTTTGCTGGTCGTTTTTTCAGACTAAAAGTGCCAGAGCAGCTATTCTCAACCAGTGGGCCTCAGAGAGACATCTAGTGGGCCGTGGCGGTAGCCTGCTGACAAATACGTAGATAAATAAAAAAAACGTCATACCAAAAATAAAACACATAATTTGAATAAATGAGTTTATCCTCTTTTAGCTAATGTTCCCTCAGATGCAGTGAAATGGATCCATTTTGAAACGAAAATGTGATGTGCCATTAAAAGCTCCAAGCGTGTGGTGAGGAAATATGGACCCTAAATACATTAAAGTTGGATTCATAATGGCAGGAAGTGATGGCTGAGCAGAATATTTATTTTTGACATATATTTGCAACCCTGTTCGTCTATTCTCCTTGTTTTCTTCCTCATGTATTTGGGAAGGTGGTCGTTGTTTTAACACTCAGAAGTGGGCCTTTTGTTACCAAAGGTTGAGAACGTGACGTGAATGTCGGATTGTAGAAATGTTAAAGAAATTGTATATTGTATATTAGTGTGTATAAGTATATAAAGGGGGTTGGACAATGTTTGTCGCCCTTCTAACAAGCACTTGATCTGGCGCGTACTGATGCATTAACAGTCAAAATAAAGTGTCCACAACCGGAAGTTATACCCATTGAAATAACACTCTGTTACTGGTGGCAAACTGCAGCACCAGTGGAGATTTGGGGATAAATTCCCTGCTCATCGACCCCTTGCCTAAAGCTGCTGAGGGGGAGTGAAAACACATTCCCTCCATCCTCTGATGTGTCCCCTGCTTTTGATATCTTTCTCTCCTTCTGCTCTGTTTTTTATTATTATTTCATAGTTTTCATAGATGTTGTTTTCTTGTCTTTATCGGGGGAGAAGAAAGCTGATGTAATTCTGCCGCATCGAAATGCAGCTGTATCATTCTGCAAGTGGATCGATAAAAAGGGCATTTTAAGATTCAATAATCTTTTCTTTTTTCCTATTCCATCTCACACTCGCTCCCTTACGACTTTCTTTCTTTTACTCGCTCCATCTCGAGCTCATTCCTTTTCCCTCATCTCTCTCCGGTACTACTCGCCCCCACCATCGCCACTGCGCACACACTCAATGCTCTTATCCGCTGTGATATTGCTGAGCTCTGGCTTATGTAGTGGAACTTGCAGCAGGGTTTTGGAGTGTAATGGAGAGGGTATAGCAGAAGAGTGGATACGTAGCAATAAATAGGTCTTCCACATTCTCATTCACCAAACAGCAATGTTACAAACTATGTTACATAACTGTGTCATGGGTTAGTTTCTCAGACAAAACCAGGACAGTTAAAAGTCAATGGTTAACCTTTAAGATTGAGCAGTTTGTTGTTTGTCTAATAAACATTTAGTGGAGTAGAGTTACACGTATCCTTGACTGGCTGTCTGATGTTCATACTAGTTTTACATTTGAGACTGTCGATACTTCACAGTGGAAATAAAAGACAATGATGGAGGTATAGCAGAATATGTAGACGGTTAAGACCAACTGGGGATGGCTAGCCAACCCTGTCTCCTAGAAATCATGTTCACAAATTACTAATTTGTTCCAGGCAGCATCCTGACAAGTGAAGCCAATGCGAGAGCGTCTTAAAACTTGCATTCTCTCTACTGACCAGCAGGGGGCGACCCCTCCGGTTGCAAAAAGAAGTCAGATTGTATAGAAGTCTATGAGAAAATGACTCTACTTCTCTCTTGATTTATTACCTCAGTAAACATTGTAAACATGAGTTTATGGTCTCAATCTCTAGTTTCAAGTCTTCTTCAATACAGCATGATGTTCATTTAGTAAATTATGGTCCATTTAGAGTCAAACAGATCATAAAGCAGGGGATGGTCTTACCTAATATGAGACGGATAGAGGGCACACGCCAAAAAGAGAGTAGAAAGAGAGGAAATCTTTTGTTAAGAACATGATGGCCAATCAATGATCATTTTCATCCCTGAAGTATTTAAGTTTAGTCTTCTGGGCCTTCATCAACCACTTCTCGTCACCACCATCTTTAAAATCTGCAGCCACCAATACTTTCATAAACCATCCGCACCGTCATTAAAATCAGCAGCCCTCAACAGCATTCACTCAACGGTGAGTAACTCGTCAAACAGGATGCATTAGAGACGCTTTGCATCTACAATTCGGTAACCATAGAATTTGCTGTAAAGAGGACAGTGGATGGTATATAAGAGTGGATGAGAGTGATAGAGTGGAACATATTTAAACAGAATAGAACACATGAGCCAATGCAGTACGGATAACAACCATTTTTAAAAACCTGTTACACACGTGTATACAACAGACAACAAAAACAACAGCTCGTAAGGAAAAAAAGTGGAAGAAAACACAGAAAAATGGACCAACAGTGAAGTCCAGAAGTAAATCATGAGCACATGATTTAGCTCCTCTGCTAACCATTTAGCACAAAGGCTAACCCAGCAGTAAAATGGCTAACCCAGTAGCACATAGGCTAACCTAGTAGCATGACGGCTAATCCAGTCACGCAAAAGTTAACCCAGTAGTACAAAGGATAACCCTGTAGCACGAATGCTAAACCCCAGTAACAGAAAGACTAACCCAGTAGCGCAAAGCACATTGACAGAACTGCAGAAGCCAATTTGAACAGAAATCGCAACAGGTGCTTTTCGTGAAAGCTATTTTGCTTGCGTTTATATGATCGGGCACGTAACAGAGTTTATTTTTTATTCGTATTACTTTTAAAAAGCTTATAGCTGGAGATGTGTGCGAGCGGCGTCGCCCAGCTTCCGTGTTCTTATTGGCGGTGCGAATGCAAACAGAAAAACAGCCCATGGCGGTATGTAGTTCATGGAGCAGCTCTCCGGTGGGCAGTTCCTCTCAGGGAATCATCAGAACTTTTTGGTCCGAAAACTTTCCTAATGTTGATGTCGTAAAGTATTTCTATTTAAATAGAAAGGGTACAGAAGGGTACAGCAAGGGCAGCGGTTGACGGTGCAGCAGGGCATGTAGCAATTTAAATTTAGGACACAGTGAGGACGAATGAACAGGAGCGCAGATGAAGCTCCTTGCACAAGACAAATGATTGCCTGTGCGAGCAGATAATGACAGCAAAGATGCAGATAGCCTGAAAAGCACACAGATATATATGAGGTGTCGGAGCAGTAGATTGAATGTGTGTGTTTGTGCGAAAGGGAGGGAGATGCAGACCAAGGGCGTCGGGGGTGTGTTATTCATATTCAGTAGAAATAGAAAGAAAAAAAGAAAAGATTGAGATATGGAGTTTGTGTGTGTTAAAGCGCCAAGGAAAATCAAAGAGAGGAAGATGGGGCTGAGGTACAGCAACGATGACACTGGGATTTTGTTATAGAGTCTTCCGGGTGGTCTTGCAGGTGTGCCATGTTACCTCGAAGTAGTGGGTTTAAATCTGATCAAGAACCTTTGTCACATGTCACCCCTGCTTTTCTCTGTCACTCTTCAGTCCAGACGTATACAGTATATTTACAAAATCAAGTTCTACAAATGGGCATAAACAAAGTTTCTCTTCTCCCAGTCTATGTTGGCTGTGTGGGGTCGCCAATGCATTTTTCCAGGGGCCACACATATAAGAAGTTGATTTAACTAAGTGTTACCTGAAATTCTCTTATTGAGTGAGTTGGGCAGATGAACTTGATCTTTCAAGTACACCCAACGTTTTAGGTATACTCACTCAGGACAATGAGCTGCTCAGACAAAAGCAGAGGGCAAGAGATGAGGTTGGGAGATTGATAGATTGATAACCTTGGTGAGACAGAAAATGAGGGACTTCTGCGGGCTTCAGTCTACACCATCAAAAGACTTGACATACCTGCAAAAACAAATGAAGAGAGGAACGATAAAACCCAGGCCCCTGGATGAGAAGTCTTTCACTGAGAAACAATGCTTTACACCGCATTTTAAAAAAATCTGCCTTCTGGGTCACGCACTGACAAAAAAAAAATTATTCTGTTGCTCATAAATCTCTCGTCCGTGGGGATGGAGCTAATCTCAGTTTTGGCCGAGGGAAACCACATACCTCGGCAAAACGTGCATTTTACTTTTTTTCCTGGGAAATAAGGAAAGAGGAAAAACTTGACGAGACCACCGCGTTTGGGAGACAATATGAATCAACAAAATTGCAGTTGCTCTTTCTGCAAGAGGCTCTTGAAGGTGTGCAGCTCGGTCACACGGAGGAGTGCCTCGGAAAGCAATCGAGCCGGGACAAGCACAACAGACTTTAATCAAGAGCGAGGCGGAGAGACAGGGCGCCGGGTCGGTTCAGTACGGTTACATCAACCGAGGACGTGTGAGGGTCTACGAGGTGAAAAGCAATCTGCGGCGGTTCGGCCTCCAACGTATAACAAGGCTGACTGAGAAAAGATGCAGGTGAGCAGCACTCAGTCCTGTGTGTGTGTGCAGTTTGTGTATTCGCTATATTAAGATACAAACAAGAGCCGGTGATTGACTCATCTTTATGTAATTGTGCTTTATGACGCTATAGGAAGGTGACGTGATTGTGTTAGATGGTGCTGTTCTGTTATGTAACCAATGCAACGTCCCACTTGGTTTTTGACTTAAGCCCAGTTGAAACGGTAAGAGTGGATGACACTAAGCGACTGACCCGTAGGCTGGTCCCAGACCTCTGAATCAACCCCCACATCTCAGATTTGTTGAGCGATCCAATTATGTCCAGTGGTGTACACTCATGCGTGTTGGAGAAGGAGTCGACCAATCAGAGACAGGGGTTGTGAAGTGCTTTATGAAAAGCAGCAGCGGGGACATCGTTGGGAACCGACTGCAGCTGGAGTCTTCAGGGGAGTCTACAGAGTTTGCCGGCTTCAATAAACCTCCCTGTTGCAATTAGTCACACTGGGTGTATTGTATGTTACGCGTGTGTAATGTGCATGCAACACAGTCTGTACTAGAGGTGGAACGCTACACAAAATTCACGTTTTGGTACGTTTTCCCGGTTTGGGGTCCAGTATGTGTTCAACACAGCAGGGAAAACAATTTAATAATAATATTGCACATTGAACAGGGCCATAATCCAAAATTGTCCATAATTCTTACTGTAAAAGTTAACACACTCAAGCTTATAGTTAGGCATAATTAAGGGCATAATAAATGCCGACAACTGGCGCGCTTTCCAGGTAACTCGCGCTCTAAAAGTTCTGTTCTGTGCGTGCGCGTAGCAAACATAAACTGCTGGCTGGTTCACAGCGCGTCACATACCGAACCCAACGTCCTGTACCGAAAGGTTGACGACGAATACACGTACCCTTTACTCCAGTCCGAGTTTTTTGTCAAACTTCTTGTAAGTTTGTCCACGTTTTGTGCAAGTCTGCTGACCACTATCATGGCTAACATGGCCAACATCGGAAAAATAATCATCTTACAGATCATGTGATCTTTAAAGTCCTGCAAAAAATATCTTCTTTTTCCGTCCCTCAAAGCCTAAAACCATCGGATCTAATCCCGGCTGACATCCTACACAAGCCGGAGGGAACAGGGAAGATGAGGTGAGGTGTGGCTGCAACGCTGTCCCATCAATGACCCCTCTTCCCTCTGTTGTGGGGGCAAATGTGCAACTCTTTGGAGCGAGATGGACACCCTGCATGCCGGGTGCCGAGTGGAGAAAGCCCTTTCAGGAGGGTTGCATCATCGCCCCGACCGAGACCTGGCTGAAAGACTCCTGTTCCTGATAAAGAGGTTAGCCTGGATAACTTCACCATCATCAGAGCAGAGGGGCGGCAGGTTCAGAGTGTATATACATCGTATTTATCATAATATATAAAGGGGAAAAAGTTTGATCAGAAACTTGGCGGAGAACAGCAGTAAAGTAATTATACTGAGGGTGATCGAAGAGAAGAGGCAAGATGTTTAAAGGGGGAAGAGACAAGAAGACAAAGGGAAAGAAAATAAAAGGAGTAAGATAATAGAAAAGAATCAAAATGTAGGGATCAACTAATAAAAATGGAGAAGAGGAAATATGAGGAAGGCAAAATGATCTGCCACGGGAGAGGAAAGAAGAAGAGAGGAGACAGGAAGAAGACGGGAAACACGAGAGAGGAGGATAAAAAAGCAAAGTAAAGCAACTGGAGTTAAGACGCATGAGAGGGAACGATGCCAGACGAGATAAGGACGAGGAGGAAGGAGAGACGATGAAGGAGAGAAGACGGAGAGAGAAAGTAAAGGAATCAAAGGAGAGCAAAATAAGGGAGACTGAGATGAGAGAGGAAGAGGAGATGAGGAGGAAGAGAAGAGGAGCGTTGTGTTGTTTTTGCTGTGCATGAGTCATCGTCAGATCCTATTATGACTGAAGCAGCGTTACCGCTCTCGCCCACTGCTAACCTACGGCTACATGCCTTCTACATTACACGCACGCACGCGCACGCACACACACGCGCGCACGCGCACGCACACACACACACACGTTGCCACTGCTAATTTAGTGAGGGCATTTTGTGTGTGTGTGTGTTTTCTCATCAGAAAAATGCCAAGGTGTCGGCTTTTCTTCCAGGGGTCCACAAAAATCACATTAACACGATTACAATTTACAGATACACCCGACTACAAATAAGATTAGGATCCATAATGCACTGCATTGTGTGATATTTGACACTAAAATATGTCCCGTCGGTTACGTTTGTTCTTCTTATCCCGTGAACCTCACAATACGGATCAATACCTAAACCTACACAGCGGCATTCTGCTGTTGTAGCGAGCAGGAGCTCCGTGAAATCAGCAGCTTTACATCGGTGGAAATGGTAATTCTGTAGCTGCGGTGCAGACTGGTGACAAATTTCAGCATTACAGTAAATATACACACACATATACACACATATACCGTATATATATACACACATATACATATACACATATATATATATATATACACACATATACATATACATATATATATATATATATATACACACACATATACATATACATATATATATATATATATATATACACACATATACATATA